>NW_009233782.1:0-61796 GCF_000690835.1 Fulmarus glacialis | reverse complement strand
CTTAATGATTCTATGATTCTATGATACTAGATGAAGACAGGCCTTAAATCGCATGTCCCAGAGACCATCAACTTCTCCAGGTTAAAAACCTGTGGGTCTCCTTGATTTGGTGAAAACTTCAAAAAGATTGACCATTGAAAACAAAACACGATTGCTATTTTCCAACCAGCAGCTCACAGGAAATTAGCAGTGTCATGCTTTCCTATCAATATAATATAAAAGTTTGCCCACAGCACCAGCCTGTGATAAAGATAAATTAAATATTGCAAAGCTGAATATAATAGAGAAGTCTATATTTAGTTATCAAGTTGTTGTTAGAAGGCTGTGCTTGAAACACAATAATGGGTAGTAAACATTCCCTCAGGATCAAGCCAGCAAGCCACCATCAAATTAGGAAAAACCCACCACGCACCATTCCAAACACCTCCATAAGTGTGACTCATACGCAATCCCTGCTGATGCTAATGCCACTTGCTTCCTTGAAACTGATCCCTGCTGGGAGATACTTATCTTTCCTGATCACAGAAAATTTCACGATGAATTTCAAAATAGATTTCCAGATATGCAGAACCCACATTGAGCCAAAGAAGAGGAGCCAGTGAGGCAGAAGTAGTTAATTCCTGTCACTGTCCCAAATGATCTCTTAAAAAAAAAAAAAAAAAAAGATATTTTTTGTACCAGAAAAACACAGATTAAGAATCTCTAGAAAACCAACTGTTTTTTGCAAGGATAAAAGCTAGGAATGAAAATTTATCACAACTTCATAATAAACTGTGCAGGCTCACAAATATTTTTTTATTTTCTGGTACAGTGATCACTTAGAGGCTCCTGATACTAAATACTATGCTTACATAAGCATATATTAGACTGGGCTAGAAGGGAGCTCAATAAATGAGCAGAAGGTAGAATTAAAAATGGCAATAATCATTTCCTAGAAACAGTAGATGGATACCCAATCCTCAAATTTCCAACATTCCTAGGTTTAAGTTATGCCTATGTATCCAAGGTACCTAGGTCATTTCCATTTTTTGCTTGTCTGATTAACATTATGGAAGTATTGCTCCTGCCTACACCAAGTGGCTCAGTGGAGCTGGTAATGTTCTACAGTAGTGTTCAAGTTGTAATAAACTCAAGAAAGCTTAGTGAAAAAACTATATTGAGTTATATAGCTCAAGAAGTAATCTCATTTTCCATCAAAATTTTCAGAGAATCCAACTACATTTTTAATGCACTCCCAAGCGTTCTAAATACCTAGCTTACAGCAGCTGGTCCAGATATATGAATATTATTACTGGTTTTAACCATAAAAGTATCGAATTTAAAACTCCATAAAATTCAGTAAACTCTCAAAAATTATAAAAAAATAAATAACTTATTTTATGTGTTTTTAAACACTAAAAGTTAAAAAGATGTCATCCTCCTTCTTTCCTCATAAAGGAAAGGCATGAATTAAGACGTAAGTAAGACTGATCAACATTGCAATGGTTCTTTTCCCTACTGGAATTAAAATTCTATTAAACCCATTTTAGATCTGATCTAAAATGGCAACAAATGACAACATGGATTTAAAATCTAACTCTAGTAAGGTTAAACAATATTAACTAGCTTCTTCAGAAGAGGGGAAAACCCCTATTCTTCTAGTACACACTATAAATATATTTAACCTCAGCTGCTGCTCTTGTAGTAATAAATTACCAGAAAAATAATATGAATAATTCAGTTAAAGAGTAGTCACTTCCCTTTTTAGTTATAAAGGAGGACTGGGGTTTTTTTTCAGGTTTTCAAGTCTGATTTTTAATATGTGCTTTCAGTGGTGTTCAGTTTAGAACTGATAATTGAATTTGTCTCAAAGTATTAGTCACTGACATTGCATCAATGATAGGAAAATTAGTTCTCTTTCTCAACACTATATTCGTCCCATTGTTAACAGTCTTGCTGATATAAATGCTGCTCACTCCAGCTATGTGTCATTATATTAAAATACTTGAAGCTCTATTTGCATTGTTGGTAACACTGGGATAGACAAACTATGACTGAATAATAGGTATTAAAATTAGCACAATAGATAGAGCCTCAGCTTTAAAATTAAGGGCATCTTGCTGTAAATCTAATCCTATTTTAAAAATTCGTACATCTCCTTTTCAGTTCTGGATGCCATTACATTTCTTTGAACATTTCCTGATATAAATGATTCTTTCTTTCTTCACAGATGTAACTGTAATTCATTTATTGTTTGAGAAGCAACCAAACAGTGGGCAAGTATTTCAACTGCTGCTGTTACGGACAGCGTAAGACTTTATTCAACAAGCAGTCAAGTAAGAGTAGTTAAGAAATGGCAACATTCTGTATACTATGTTAAAAAATAAATTCAGTATATGTTTAAATTGCTCATTCATCAGATTATTTACTCTTCACACCAGATCCCACAGACAATGGACTAGCGGTCTCTGTCCAAGCTCATTTGTTCACACAGAACATCTTCCGGAGTACAGAAATGAGTTTTGGATGACAGAGAATTATCTCCCTATTCCTTTAATAGCTGCACATCTCACCCAGCCCTTCTGAAAAGGAGAAGGATTCTCACTTCTTTCTAAAGTCAAAAGATTCAGGCTTTCTTTCTGCTTTTTTCCATATCAGTCTGAATAGTATCAATGCACCAATTAATGAAACAGTTGCAATAATGCTCATTTTACAGCCCAGCTTGTAGGAAACCATGAATTCCCAGAGCAAGTAAGTTTGACTGTTACACTTTCCCACGTCCTTGATTCAAATAGAAAGAAGAATATGTAATATACATATATACATACATATATGGAAAAACAAATTATATAATAAACAATTTGATCAGTGTCTGATATCTACAGGGCATCTCAGATGATTGGCAAGGTGCCATAAATGCTGGAGAAAGAAAACATGGAAATTACTTCAGCTTGATGGACTTAGTAGTCTAATGCACATTTTATGCCTCAGTCTCTTTATGTCACCATAGTTTATACTACTGCAGTGACCACAACAGAATGATCTTTACCACTGTTGAATGTCTGCCTATGTTGTTATCTGCTCACAAAAGATTTGAACTTTCATTTTTTTCTCACTAAAAGCAGTATCCTTTAGCAAAGTAGCATTCCTTGCACTTAATTTGTTGCCATCTGAATATACTCCGACCTTCAAATGTCATCTCTGTTTATCTGCAATAGAAAATCAAAACTTCTCTAGAAGCAAGAAAATTTTGGAATTTAGCATTAGTTTGAGACTTCTGATGCTTCTGTCTTAAACAAAAGAAACGAAGGATATTGCTGGGCATGTTATGGCATTTTTTAATGACTGTACTTAATGAAATATGCTTCTATCAACACATGCATATTAGTCCCTAATTGACCTGTAATAGAATGTAATCTCTACAATATGATAGTTATTGTTAAAATAGATAATGTAGATGTTTGGGGTTTTTTATAAGAACTTCTTTCCTTGATTTGTATAGTAATAATATCTAAATGTGGCATTTGGACATAGAAAGGCCTGATGATCTAATGATGCCTTATACCTACATCACAGTGGACACTCATTATATGTTATAGAAAGATCCTAGATGGTACAACAAGACAATCTTATCAGCAATTTATTGTGTTATGTTTTCATTGGGCCAGTAGCAATTTGAAATGTCTATACTTGAAAGCTAGCCTGACTTAAATATTTAGCTTAGCAGAAGTGGACTATTTTCTGTTGAATATACAGCTTAGGATGGTTAGTTAAATATATGGGTATGAAAAACACAGAGTGGTACTTTAAAACATACTCCTTAGTATTCATAAAATCTCACTTGTACCTTTCAGAGCCACAAATTGTCATTATTACATTTGCTGTTAACAGACTATTTCAACTTGTTTGTTTTGAGGGATAATGACTTTTACGGTTATGCATTCATCTTGTTGCATGCAAATCATTCTTGTAACTCCTAATAACATTCTTGGAAGCTACTCATACAAATCCTTACTGAATTAAGAATAAAGAAAGGGCAGCATAAATGCAGAGAACATTGAAGGCAATGAAAAATTTTGGTATAAAAGAGTAAAAGTCAGATTTTGGTGCCCAGTGTCCACTTAGTTAAATAGCAACTCAGTTTATGCACACATAAAATAGTCATGATTTTCACCAGTATTTCATCTTGGATCCAAGACTACAGGATTGTTAAAAAAAAAAATAAAATAATTTTAGAATAATGCATGGAAGACATCACCAAAAGGTCACTGGCAGAGTTTATTTTTTATTTATACTTAGACAGTTCTTACTTTCTCATCTCTGGAAATGCGTTCCCTAATAATTCTACCTTTTTCTCTCCAAAACATAAAGAGAAATCAAGTGACCTTTTAGCTACTGTAAATGTCATTATGAGCTGTGATGTGAACAAGAAGAAAGTGAAAGTTTATTGATTCAATCCTATAAATGTCTAGCAGACATCCAATACAAATAAAAGAGGGGTGGAATTTCAAGAGCTCTTCACAGTGACCTGACTTTTACTCCAATCAAATAGACACATACATGACCTGCCCAGAGTAATTAGCAGACACAGCATCTCACTTGTCTTACAAACAACCTTCATTTTTATTAAACATTTCTATTTTACATGTATATTAACAAGAAAAAAGTTTCTGTATATAATAGCTACCATAATGTCACACCAGAACTGTTCCAGTTTTAGGTGGGTGTTTTTTGTAGTTGTGTTTTGGCATTACAAAATGGCATACAGACAATAAATAAAAATATTTTGTGATTCATTATCTCAGGAGAGAAAAAAAGAACACAATGAGATTTTTTACCCTGCCTAATGATCTACCTATTCTGTGGAAAACAGCTGGACTTTGACAAAAAATGAATGCCCCTCTGCTATGTCTGCAATCTTTGTGGATGATACGGAATTTGTGAAATTATGCCAATCACTAACAAAATATGTATTTGGCTGACATTAAAATATGTTTGGGTGAAAGAGAGAGGACCTGGGAATTTTCCTTAACATGTTCAGACTGGCATATATAATTTCCTCCCATGAATTGCCTGTGACAAATATTTTCATCCCATCAGGATCATTACATATCTTTTTCATTTAATTGTTGTTAAATACTAATTGGTCTATGAGGAAATCCATTATCATATTTCATTTGTCAAGGACAGCAATGAAATTTATCAAATCCAAGAAGAGGAAGTTATTAATGTTTTATCTTAATTAAAACACGATTTCAGTGCTTTAGAATTCAGCATGCTACTTCTTAAATCAGTGGTATTACAGACTGTGTCTTCTTGTTTCCCATTTACTATGCAATCTGAAATGAAGATTGACTACGAAAGGTACAGGATGCCACAGGCTTTATGTGGTTATAAATCTAATTGATGTCAAAATGGTTAAAGTGTTGGATAATGACTTTGGAATATTAATGAATGTCTCATTAGAAAGATTAATAGTATATAAACTAAATTTTCATTTTGTTTCTAATGTTGATACAGGAAACTATAGTGAAAGCACACAGAGACATTTACTTACAATTATTGTACTTCTCTTAATTATAAAATCAATTTCAGAGGAAAAAAAAAAGAAAGTGCTGTTTGTGTGCAATGGGTAACTCATCTGGGTTAAACATCATTCCATATACAAAAGGGAAGGGATTGAACTTAGTAAAATTGCTACGGAGGGGTTTCTTGGTAAGAAGAAGAAAAAAGATCTTCTGGTAGAAAATAGTTAAAAAGAGAAGGCATAAAAAGCATGACGTGATTTTAGAATAATAAGAAAGAGTATGAGACAACATTAAGGTGTTTGAATGTGAGGACATTAATTTTGGTATGGTAATGACAGGATTATGTGAAATGATAATTTCATTGGAATTGGTGGGAGAAAGCTGGTTTAGCAAAGGCAACTTAAATACCTAGGAAGTAAATGACTGAAAAGTTCAAAGATATGAAATCCAGAAGAACCAAAGTTGTGAATCTGAACTCAGTTTGCACCAACTCAGCACTGATGGCAGAACTGACCCCCCTGCTGCTATCCTCCCCAGCAGCTCAGGTAACAGACTGGGCAGGTCCCCTGTCTCAGGCAGAGGTCATAAGCCAGCTTCAGGCTGAGAAACAGAGAGGAAATTCAGGTAATACATCATTCCAGCAATGAAGTGGGTGATGGAAGTCAGCTATATTCTCCCTTCATTCTCCCAGACAAGAAAAATAGATTGTCTTATCAAGCCCATAGGTCACGTATTTAGGACTAGCAAAAGGACACAGGTAGGTATGTGACGGTGCTGAGACAGAGCAGTGGTGTTCGGGCCACTTGTTACTCAGCTTGGGGAACTTTGTTAACCCTGATTCTTATTATTGCTTAAGGGAGGTGTTTTGCTCAATGAAAGTCTTGATTTTGCTACTTCAAGGCAAACCTGTTTCATCCTTACCATTAATTTTTGCTTTCCTTGCTAAGAAGTCTTGAGAGAGCCTTGAAAATAAAACAAATAAACAAACCCCAAAACAGGTATTCTAGAGACAATGCAAGACTGAATGTGAGTGAATAGCAAAGGGTAGAGAGAAATTAAGTAAGAAACTAACAGTGTAAATCTCATATAGGAAGGAAAATGAATTTGTCAATTAACTGGAAAGTATTGAAAGGGATCAAGAGAAAAAAGAAAAATGTTTTAGAGACTGGTTTGAGACTTCTGACAGAGGCTGGAGATGTAAGAATGTGAGAGACATCATGGCTGGAAAGCAGGTCTAAGAATAAGCTACATATAGGTCCTAGATGAAACCTTCATATTAGATAAAAGAACAATAAGGAACATGCTAGAGGTAGGAGAAAAAGAGAGAAGGTGTAAAATATGTATCCAATTATCAAGGTAGAAATTGATAGAAGAGAAAAAAGTCAGGATTTCAGAAAAATGCACAGAAAAAATATTTGGTTTTGTTGGGTTTTTTTAACTTGTGCCTGCTATTTCAGTTCAACAGAAAGGCTCAGAGATAGAGAAGAAATCATCAAAAGATGATTTAGTCAAAAGCAGACTCTGATCTGAAGACCAAAGTGAAACTAAATGTGTTAGCGTACAAAATTGGAAGTAAAGCAAGGATAAAGGAATATTCCTGGAAGATGCACTGGACACTTGAAAAAAAGTGTAGCTGTCCATGCAGTTATGATAGGAAAGGGAAAAGGAATCACTTATAAGAGCTGTTGCATAGATTATTAGAAGATGATATAGATCTTTTCAAAATTAAAAGGTCCTCCCTTTCAAATCTATATTACCGAAGTGAGAGTGCTGGCTTTAGGAAAGAACCTAAATCCAGTAATCCCACCCAGACTACAAGAAGACAGGAGGATCCAGTTTAAAAGCAGATGCTTCACAAAACAGCATTTTCACAGACTGTGGGAATACCTTGCTCATGATGTCAAATCATGGTTTAATCCTCTTGAAAGGAAGGGACGTGAACGAATGTTGTTAACAGATTACATTCACATTCAGTTGCTGTTGCATCTAAGTCACCTTTAAGTAAATGAGATAATCAATGAGGCTGGGAAAACACCAAGCACAAAACACACCGTCAATGCAAGTAAATGGATGATTTGTGCATATAAAAAAGATAAATCCTTGGGATGCACAATAATTAATAAGTATAATGCTTTTGGAAACTTTTTCTGCATAGATATTATCCATGTCATTCTGTTCCTTTTTGCTGGCTCCTCATGTTTTAGTCCTAAAAGTACTAAGTATGTCTGTATATCTCCAATTACTTCTTGCTCCCAAGAGGCTATTTTATCACTTTAATTCCAGCTCTGAGGAGAGAAGCACTTTCTGAAGTCAGTACTAACATCACCTCTTTATGGGTGTTAAACCGCACGACATGCAGTGTTATGGAGCAATAGAGGTGGCATCCATCACTTTGGAGTCTGAGGTTATGATTCAGAACCCCAATGTGCAATAACAGTATCAGCAAAACTGGAGCATTTTCTTCACTGCAAATATTGCAGTCAATTATCTGACCACGTGAAGTTACTCAGCAGATCAAATTGTTTATTTTCAAAGTTTAATTCTATCTATGGCAATTATTTTCCTTATCACAACCCACAATTACTGTGAAAACATTCTTCTGAAATTGGTTTCTGTGCTGCAAAATAAGTGAAATAGTAAAATGCTCAATTATTTTGAATAATGATGAACATTTTTTGAGGAAAACTTGCCACCATTTGTGCAAATATTAAAATCTGTAAGTTTTCCAAATTGACTGAATGAATTTGAAATGGGGCTACTCTACATGCAGTCTGAAGATGTGATCTGGTTATTTTTCCTTGCTAAGGAGCAAGTTATACATTTCAATGTAATTTATGTTACCTATTGCAATGAAAGTCAACTGGAGTATAGTTAAAAAAGTCTGTCATGTGCGTTTTCAAAATGGCCAGTCTTTAATGAAGAATTAGATTTTCTTTTGAGAAATAAAAGTTATTAATACACAACTGGGGGTGCTTATTTGTCAAGGAGTCATTGAAGTTTTAGATTCTCATTAGAAAGAGAGCCCAGTCCAGAAATATCTGTACCTTGCCTGCCCTTTCTCCTTCACTAATGGAATTGAGACCTTTTCATAGTTAAAACAGCAGCTAGAACCTACAGCAGGTTTTATGTTCATTCTGGCTCACTGAACAACCATTTTTGAGGTCTTATGTAGTGTTATCTATTGCTCTGAAAATACCCATTCCTCAAGCCTGATTTCTGATACTTTATTTCTCTAACAGTTTGCATCATCACTCCTGTTATAGAAACACATGCATATGTATACTAAAAAAAATCTTGAGCTGCTTCCTTAGAAAATCTGTATTTGCAAAAGGTATCAACAATAAATATTTGCAATGAAGTTCCAAGTCGTGTGTCTATCAATGGATTCTTTGTAAAGAATGAAGAAAGATGCTGGAAAAAATGTTTGAAATATGAACTTTTTCCCTTTTTTTTTTTTTAACCTTCTTTTCTAAGGTAATTACCCACACTGTTTGAAGCAACATATCTGGAGATTTTTCAACCATGAATTTTCACTCTCTGCTTAACTTACATAAATAACGAAGCCTTGCAGGTTCCTTGCGTCATAGTTCTCTATGATGGTATAAAGAGATGAAAGAGTTTAGAGTGTTTCTGTCTGGTAGCGTTCACACCAGTCCCTCCTGTGGATTC
Source organism: Fulmarus glacialis (assembly GCF_000690835.1). Taxonomy (NCBI): domain Eukaryota; kingdom Metazoa; phylum Chordata; class Aves; order Procellariiformes; family Procellariidae; genus Fulmarus; species Fulmarus glacialis. The sequence continues at coordinate 52,620 of NW_009233782.1, read as the reverse complement.
CAGGGCTGCTCTCCTTTCAACACCAGTATTAGGTAGACGTGAAGCTCTCCTAAAGCAACAACTTCTTTTTCTTATCTAGGTCTCAGAGCAGTATTAGATGCTCAAAAATCACAAAATTAATACATTTCAAGAAGATCTGTCCTTTCTTGTATCAATTTACAGTCAATATAAAAAGTGGTTGAAAGAGTTATTAGTGTTTTATACACAAACTGCTAGTTATTAGCATGACAGAACTTCACATTAGGGAAGCTGAACTCTGTATTATGAGATGTTATGAAATTTAAAATTTTAAATAGTTTTCTATCCATGTAGACAGTAGCTTATTTTATGTATTTCTTAAAAATATCCACTACTACAATCTATGTGTCAGCTTCCAAGTTCCTCACTGATTGTTATATGTTTTATTACAAAAAGCTTGTTGTTCTGTTTTTGTACAAATATGTTCTGATATCCAGGAGCCAATATTTAAGTCTGTGTGTCATCTACTACCTAATTAATCAGGTCATAGATCTTCAAGATGCTGGTCTTGGACCACTACTACAGCCTTGGTAGTTCTTAAAGTTCTTAAAGGGAAAAGCTTTTTCCAAGATCAGCTGAAATCTCCTGATATTACAGTCTCCTCCTGTTGTGGAACACTTTTCATTACTCATACATATGGTTTAATTGGACATAAATTTCTGAACAGTCATTGCACATCTTAGTGTCCAGCATGCTTCTTCAGATATGGTGAATATATTTATCACATCCTAAGTTTGCAAAATTATTGAACAGAATCTTGACTTTTACTTGCAATTCATGTAATTTCTTGTAAGAGAGTATAACTTCCGATGACACTTGTCTTTGTTATTTCAAGGAAAAAATATTCCAGATATGACTACTGTAGTTTATTCTTTTTAGTTCTTCACTTGTGATGATATATTGTAACTCCTTTTCCATATATTTCCTTCCATGTATTTCTCCTATGTAGAGATGTTTGACTGACAGCTACTTACCTGATGGACCTGCAAGCATTCGTGGCTTTCCTCATCTGTATCTAACATCACAGCTCTGCTGGACTCTTGGAATCAAGGGTTGCAGTCACTTGAATGCACTTGGCAGCTCCATCTTCCTTCCAATAGCTTATATCTGCATGTCTGAGTGCGTATACCTTGTGATCCTAATGGTGATTAGATGATTAGGCATTCCAGAGAGTGCAGAAATTAATTCCTTTTTCACTGTAAGCATGGTCTCTATTAAAAGCTGCTGTCATTGTATCATTCACACCTGAATTGTCTTCCAAGGCACTACATTACAAACCTGAATTATTGTTGTTTTTCTTTTTCCCTCACACTGAGAATATTCTGGCCTTGTACGGCAATTAAATATTGTCTTACTACTCAGCAGTGGGTAGTACTGCTGTGTGTTAATTGCTCCACTAAGTAAGTGGTAACATCTCTTGTTTCATGTCTTTCTTACGGACAGCCTCCATGCACCCAGTGGTAATTATGACAATTGAATGAATGGCAACTTATTTTTCTAGGACATGTACCTTGAGAGTCATGAGAGATATTACAAACATGCTACAATATCTTCGTTTTCACTGGAAATTTCTGCATCCTCCATCTCTGCATGTACTGAGTCTCTTTTTAGATCTTCCTGCTGTATTTTCAGCATAGGGAAATAAGTACTCCAATTTCTTACAGTTTTTCCTCTGCATTATCATTTGGTCTGAATTCCTTCAATTTCATTCTGGTTATTTGTGCTGAATTATTGATCCTCAGTTTTCATTCCCTTTTATGGATACATCAGCTGCCCTCTTTAACTTGGATGCATGATATATGGGTTAAGTCTCTGTCTTTCACTTAAAAATTTAATTTAAAATTTAAAATTTATCTTTAATTACAGGATTTTTTTTACTGTCCACAAAGTTACAGAGTTCCCATCTCTGTAGAAAAAACATTTTTCTGCTTCTCAGTATCAGAGAAAAATATCTTCCTATTGTTTCTTTTTCTAAGGGTAAAGTATTTATCTTATAATTTTATTGTCTGTGCTCAGGTTTCAGACATAATTACTGACAGTATTTTGACAGACGTCAATTCTTATATGTCAAATGTGGTATTGATTCATGTGACTCCATTCTGAGTTATTCACAGCCCCCATCTTATGCCTTTTGTAACAGGCATATGCCAGACCCTGTTCTACATCCATGTACCAGATGACTTACAGCCACTTCTCAGCTTTTATCAGTAAAAAAAAAAAAAAAGAAAGAAAAAAGAAAAAAGAAGAAAATACCTTCCCTCTCTTATCTTTAATGCTACATGAGTTCAATAAGCACTAATACATGCATAATTTTCACTTCTTTTTTTTTTGTCTGGAAGTCCAGCATTGTGTAACGTTTCTATCCTTCTCTGCTACCCTTTTCCCAGTGCTTTTAATTGCTGCATTGTTTGCCTATTAATCAAGTTCCCTTGCTCTGAGTGTTCCTAGGCTGGTAACTTCCATTATATTTCATCCATTTCTTGCTGGAAAATAAGAAAAGGCAAGATGAAAACCTGTGATCTTTGTTAAGAAAGCCATTTATCCAAATGCTAAAAGCAGCTCTAACACTGCATTCCCAATAGTTTTATGCTCTGGAGCATTACCCAGATACCTCTCTCTGTAATTTATATTCCTTCATCCAGTTCTTTCCATGTTATTAAAATTAATATTGAAGTAGGCTGGATTTGCCAGCAATGGAGAGGACAGAGGGATGGGGCATAAGAGAACAGGAGCGTCTGAGGTGTGTCTGAGGAGTGTGGGGTACCTCACTGAGCATTTAGAGTTTCAAGAAGAAGTAAGTGGGATTCAGAATCTGTCGGAAGATATGTATGATTGATACATTCCTTGATAAACATTCCTCCCTCCGGCTGCTCTGATCTCTAAAGAAGGCTCTCACAGTCCTCTCCTCGGTCTTTCCCTTCCTTCACATGAGCCCCTGTGTTCACCCATCCTCTCCTCCCCATGGCATTTGTCCTCCTTTCTGCATGTGTGGTTGTTTTTTCTCATAAGGCTGGCTTTTCCACTTATTCTTTACTGTTGTGTTTGCAAATGCTAGGCTTTAAGACACAGTAAAGTATTATGTATAAGAATATTGATTTCTGTATAAATATATTTTCAAAATGGTGTAACGGAGTTTTGCGAGAAACAAGTGATGACCAAAACACACACAATAAAATGTCAGATGTCTAGTTTCTCCTTGCTTCTCAATTGGACAATAACCTTTTTTCTCCTTGGAAGTTGTAATGTGAAGTCTGAAGGGAAACCTGACCATAATTGCTTTTGCTGTATATTAAATCACATGAAATGTGAAAGTTACAATATATAGTACAAGTAGGAAGATCATTTGTTGAGCAGATTATGTTAGTGGTAATTCAATTCTAACTGTATTTTCTATTATTGCAACTAGTGTGTGAATACAGCTGTGTGACCTAACAGTGTACATCTGATTTCATTTGCTTAGAATAATGGTATAGACAGAATCTCTGTAACAGAATGAAATTTATATCTCAGTGAGAAAAGGCAAGAAGTAGTTCCCATCTTGTGGCCCTTTCTACTGCTAATGCAATGCAAAAAGACCTGCTCTCTCTCTCTCCTCAGCCAGGAAGCATGTTCCTTCACCAAATTTGCTTGAAGAATTATTTCTAGAGCCTGCATATGAGAATGCTGAGAAGCACTTCCAGAAGCACTGGTGAGAATAGCAGCTATGTTACAATAGCAATAATTGTTAGTTGGAAAAACACTTCTGAAAACTAAAAACAAAACAAAACAAACAAACAAACAAAAAAACCCAAACAAACACCCCCCCCCCAAAAAAAAAAAGAAACAAAAAACATAAAAAAAAAAACCCAAACAAACCAAACCAAACCAAACCAAAAACCAAACACACCCAACCAACCATATCAGCACATCCAGATTGCCAGGACATATGAATTTTCCCGGGGGGGGGGGAAGTGCTTTAAAAGTATACAGAAGCTGACAAGGTGAAAACCAGCAGTGACACAGAGACATTACAAATGATGACCAGATTTTGCCTAATCCTTACTGTGGTGCAGTATTTGGAAAGGGAGATGACAGTGTCCTAAAGGATGTAGAGAAATCTAAAGAAGCATGACACAAATAAAATGCTTTTTAAGTCTTGACACCAGCACATGGAATTCCAGCCTCTCCAGGTCAGACGCAGCCAGCCTAGCTCTCAAACTGCAGATAAATAGTGAAACAGTGGGGAAACATGACCTCCATCTCTTTTTTGCCTACCCCAAAAGCTATCTTATGCTGTGCCAAGTTTGATTTCTAACTGTAGCTTGAAATTGTTGCAGTCATATGTGACATTCTTCTGCATCAAGATATCTGTCATGCTCCACTTGACTCTTTCATCAAAGTAACATTTATTCACAACTATGTGCCATTCTCTGTTTAAAGGCTTTGCAGAGTATGAAGAAATTAAAATGAATCAATGGCAATCAATACAAGAATGGGCACAGTCTGCAGGCTCTTGACTGGGAGGACTGCAGAGACTCAAACCTTTTGTTCCAAAAGTAGCCAGTACTTCTCTGTGTACTTTCTGTATTCTTTTTTGCCAAATGGCTATGAGAAATACTGTGTTCGGTTGTAAAGGCAACACCATTTACCATTCTGGTTTGCCTTGCTCGACTTAGAATTTGAATACAAGTGGAGAAAGGAAAGCCTACCATGTAATGTTGCCTTCTCTTTTACATGTGGTCTGCTTATTGGATCATCTGTGGGAAGGGACCTAGGACACTGACGATTCCTGTGGTATCCCCCTGATGTCTGTTACAGTTGTGGTTTTTGGTCTTTTACTACAAATCTTGCATATGTTTGAAGACATTAGGGAGAGCTTTGGCTCAAGGAATGTGGAATCAGGTTTTGTGAGGTCCAAGGAAACTCCCCTATATGTTTACCTGCCAGTGCAGAGGATTTGATTTGCTAAGCCATGGCATGCATTTCTATATTTATTAGTGTTGTAATAGGAAGTACCATATTTTATAGGATTTACTTTCTTCAGAGAGATAAGGAATTGTTTCCTCTGTAACAATAATACATATATACTATAGAGTAGTTAGACTCTGTGTGCTGTGAATTCATCACTTGCATTAGAAGAAAAGAATTATCATAATGAAACAGATTCTCTTTCCAAAACTGTTGCTATGACACTTGCTTCACCTAGGAGTATTAATTGAAGTACCTCTGAGTTTGTGAAATGATCTAGATTCTTTCTTTTTCGGCAAATAAACATCTACTTGCCAATTCATTAGGTAGAAGTCCAAATACTGCCTGCTCAAAGCACAACCCATTTTGAATTAAAGACTAATTATTTCCATTGACATAAATAAAAACTAGGTCAGATGGTAGATAAAATTAAGAATAAAAATCCCAGAGAACTCTACTCGCTGTAAGAATTGTAACTATAATTTCCCTTCCTAACATATTTTGTTATTTGCTATTTGACTCTTGTTTATTAGGTGCTGACTTTATAGAAAATGGTGTTTTCTACCAGAAATAATTTTTATGGATAAATCCTCCGGGATTAAAAGCATTTTTAAGTTTAAAATATTCACAAACAGTTGAACATTTAGGCCATTTTTCCAATTCTGAAACTTTTGCATCAGCGTCAAATCTTCCGACAGTGAATGGAAATGTTGGTCACCTCAGTAGAGTTCCCAGTTTAAGACAGTGTACCAGCTTGTTCGCTAAAGATCAGCTACATAACTTCTGACAATTCAAATCCAGTAAGGTGTTTCAAATCAGTCATGAAGTAACCGAGGTAATAAAAATCGCTAGATATTTTTAACAATTGTGATACAGACTCGTGAATTTATAATCAAGTTTCAGTATTGCAGCAGTCTAGTCTCTTTATTACATTCTCTGTCCCTCTGTCTACTGACATATTTATCAAAGAGGATATTTATAGAAACACTGGCAAAAGTTAAGGAGAGCTTTCTCTGTGTCCCTACTATAATCATATTAAATTTTAGAGTGTATAATAGTGATAGCGCTTCAAAACATAAATACTGAATTATATGCCACTACTAAATGGGCAGAGATTTCTGATGGAAAATGAAGTGGTGTTTCCAGGGTCAGATTAGATTTGATCTGTATGATGTATAACATGAGTAACATATTTTAAAATTAACCTACTTTAAAGCACTGGCTTGTTTATTTGGTTGGTTTTTTCTTTCTAATGTATACATGCAAGCTGAGGTAAGTAATTTTTTTATGTACCCATCTGGAACCAAAGCCCTTAGTGACTCAAGAACAAAGCAGATTTGATGCACTATTGATTTTCTACCTTAGCAGTAGAAAAACAATTGCTCTATGCAAAGATCTGTTTTTCTGGATCTCTGCCATCCATCTTTTTAATATTTATGTAACATAGGATTTGCATAGAAAAAGAAACTCACACAAGGTTAAAAAGGAAAAAAAAATACTCTTCCATAACAATTTTAAGCAAGTCTTCATATTGCAGTATTTTAAGTGTTTATAGATGCAGACAACAGAACATTTAAGGCAACAATCCCATCAATTCATAAATCATTAAAGGTAATAGTGCCTCCAGTTCATGACAAAGTTCAAGAAGAGTATTTTGTAGAAATAGTATGTGATATCTATACAGAAATCTGAAGTGTTTATACATTCTGAAAAAAAATAGCATCTTCCTTCAAAAGGTCCATTGTAAACCCCCTAGAAGATCTGTCATTGCATTCTACTGTCAAGTCTAATCCTGTATCATTTAGTATGAATAGTAAATAGGAATCTGTTCCTATACAAGGCTGATCAAAATTCAATTTGAACATTTTCCATCCCTAAAATGAGTGTTTTATGGAAATGTTAATAGCCATCAAGTGGAAAAAAAAAAAAAAGAAAAAAATGAACTGAAAGGACTGCACAGAAATCTAAGTGAAATATATTGCCTAAGGTTGCACCAAAACTAATGTCTGTGTTGTTTGATGTTCCATCATGCTATTGTCACCAGGATCACAGATTATCATCTCTCATGCTGCAACATCATCCCCAGATATTTCAGGATGAAAGCAAATATTAGAAAACTTCTGCTTTGTACTCTTCAAACTCCTTTTGTAGTCTGAACACTCCATCACAATTCTGATTCATTCCTTCAGTGGTGGCCTCATCTACCCAAAGAGTGTTCCCATCCTATAGTATAAAATTATGATTTTCACAAAGATAATGACTTTTCCTGACACTTTTTTCTCTTTTTCTATTTTGTCACATTGTACTTCTGTTATTCATGACTGATATTTTTCTTCGCCCAGCCTCATCTCTTCCTCTGCTCTCTAATGTCATTTTAACTATGTCTCTTCTCCATGCTTTCTATCTGCCTAGACAGTGCAAGACAATTTGGTAATCACTTTTTGTCAGGATTTCAACAATTTGGTCTAGAATGCTTCTTCAGAAGTTTTTATTAATAGAGGACCAAGCAAAACAAAAACACCAGTGCATATGTTCCTATGGAAAAGTGTATTTATGAAATTTTTGTCTCCTTTAGCCTTGGATTTATTTCAAAGCCTATCGGTGTCATTGACAGTCTTTCTGTCTACTTCCATATGCTTGGGTTCCAACATACATGACTCTCGTGAATAAAATTTATATCTTATACATGCAACGTGAAGAAACAAAGAAAAAAATAAAGAAGGTTAGGGAGAGGCAAATGGTGCAAATCAGCATTATTCCATTGGTTTCAGTGGAGCTATGCTGATTTATACAATTTGAAAATGACCTGTCCTAGAAAGAAATGAAATTAACTTACATCAGAGATCAGTATCCCACAGAAGAAATTTGCCACCTGTTGCTGCCATCTTATGGGACAGATGGCTTTGAGGAAGGGGTAGTAATCAGCAAAACAAGTGTTTATAAGCGCAAATATTCAGAATTTTACTGAAGAATCAGATAATTGCTTCTTTCCAACCCATTTTAGGATTTCATATTTACCATGCCACTTGGATAGTTGACAGTAGAATCTGGACCACATGAATTAGATGATAACAACTGCTAAGTTTTTCCTCAGTTCTGTATTCACATATTTTTACTTTTTCTCTCCTTCTCCTTAGTTTTGTTTTGCAGAACTGTGGATGGGTCCTACAAGTGCTCCATGATAAGATTCTACTCAAAGGACTAAGATAATAATAAATATAACAAAAAAACCCATTAAACTGATGTGATGAACTGAAGAGAATCTTAAAGTTTCTTATTTCTAATTGCACTCTTGTTTTACCTAGTATCATTGCTTCTTCTAAGTGCCAGAGGAGTAAACCTTATTTGAGGAACTGATTTTCATGTTTACTTTATTCAAAGAATGATTCTCATATTCTGGCTGCCAGGCTAGATTTTTATGATTCTGATAGATTATTTTCACTGTCAAGAAAACACAGCTTTGGAAAGCACAGAAACAATCAAATAGAAAAAATGTGTGAAGTATGTTCATGCAGAGTGTGCCAGAGAGAGACTGACTGATTGATTGAAAAGACAAAATGTTACTGCTAAGGTTGTTTTTTTTTTCCTAATTTAATAAAAAACTAAATCACATTTTGCTTTTTTTAAACTACTAAGCTTCAGTCAGATTCTAAGAGTAAACACTTCTCATTTCTCACCCAAAAGAAGTAAGTAAGATTATGTCAAGAAGAGCAAAAACTGTGAACGAACCATAAGAATTGTCTGTCAAAGTCTGTCGTTTACAGTTTAGGCGTTATCAGAGGTTACCGATAGGTTTCTTAGTATGAAATGAGCTGACATCTTTTCTCTCTGTATTTTTGAGACATGTCAGTTTTGTAGAGTACTCCAAGGTTTCAGCAGTGTTTTGGCAAGACTGTGGTGGTTTATGTGTTTATAAGTAAGTGAGACTAAAGTAAGTGAAGCCACAGTAAACTGAAAGAATCAGCTGAGATATCCTTGAGCTACCTACAAACAGAAAGTTATCAAATGAATCAGTGTTTGATGCATAGTAATTCATCGGATCAAATGATGACATTTACTAGTATAAAGAAAGCAAGATATGTACCCATTGGACATAAGGTAATCAGGAATTGCTCTCAACTAAGTGTGAACAATAAAGAACTATGAAGCCATGTATGTGGTATAAACTAACATAAACCTTCAAACTCCTGCATGCACATCCTCCCTCTCCCCTGTCCTCTTCTGTTTTTCTTTCTGTTCAGGAGTAGAAGCAAGAAAGGAAGGGGCATGAGAATTTGCTCCACATATGCTCCCTTTCTCAGTAGGGAGCAACAGCTATAAAGGAAATCCACAAAGATTTTTAAAATTGTAATTTTTTTATCATCTTTTGTGTTGAGTTTAAAAATATTTAAGTTAGTTTTTTAATTCAGTATCAAATCTGAAACAAATATAGCAAATGCAGAAATCATTACAGAACACAGGTTTACGTCTCTCTCAGGCCTAAACCTCAAGCATGAAAAAGATGTCTTAATGTATTTGTTCAATTCTAACACAGGGTTACACAAAGTTATTAGTCACCAGAATATCCGATATCCTTTGTTAAACCTTCTTAAAAGCAATCTAACGTTGAAGTATTCCTGTTGCTGAGTTCTCCATGAGTCAGACAGGTTTGTTTCATTGTGACTATACGTTGCCCTGAGATGTATATGGCAAGTACATACTTGTTACAGTAGAAAAGCCATACATGGATCTCTGGTCAAAATCTGCCTCAAAACTTGTGATGCAAATTTGTGCAGTCTGAACAGCTTTGTTAATTTGGTGTTATGGTGTTAAACCTGCATGTCTGCATTTTTTAGTAGCCATTAATTTTTGTCTTGCACTGTTCCCTGTGCCTTCCACTTCATTAATTACAGGACAGTAGTTGGCCGGGGGGTGTGCGATGGGAGCACCTAAACTATAAAGAGTAAATTTTCTGCTTCTGCTCAAAATTGTGCAGTAAGCTACCCTTCCAACATTCTTCTTTATATGAAATGTTATTTGAAAACCTCTTGTAAGTGGGAACTGAGCTATCTCAAAGTCATAGTGAAAGGCACAATATTGTGGTACGTGCACCAGTTTCTTTATCTATTATCTAGTGATGGCACATTACAGTTACAATCCTTTGGCACATAAATTTAAAACTATGAAAACTTTAGACTACCCATGGAAAACAGAAATTAACGAGTAACATATTTGCAACTTGGTTTTGTTGTCTGTTCATTTTTTTCTAAACGCTAGTAAAAGTAATCGAACAGCTGCGTTGGGTGTGCTGGGCACACCTGGCTACAGCTTGAGGCCATGAGCTGCCCTGTGCTGGTCACGGACAGCTCCGACACCAACAGGAACAGCACTGCAGTCTGTCAAGGATCCCCAGTGCACCGACCTTGACATATTTAAGAAAAAGACACAGCCACCGTGGGGAGGGGACATGTGAGGAGACAGGTGAGGAGAAAAGGAGGGAACGTGAAGGAGCTATTTCTGGGGACATGGCTGGAGATGCACTCTGAAGGATGTGCTCCATGTCAGAGCAGGGACTACGGAGGGACCATGGCTGTGGACGACCCACGCTGGGGCAGAAACATGCCTGAGGGACTGAGGCCCTCACTGAAAGTCTTGGGAGGGATCAAGTATAAAATGCAGCAAAAACTATGGGAGATGAACCTGAGGAAATGGGGGCAAAAGGTGTTTCGTGTTTGTTTCACTGACTATGGTTTTTCTCAATATCTGAATCATTAATAAAAAGGTTGTGTTAATTGTCAGTAAATTAAATTAAATTAAGTAAATTTACCCAGGTTGAGACTATTTTGCCCACAGCAATGGGTTAAGATGATTCTTTTTCCCAGTATTTTAAGATATATTGTGATGACAGATGTTCTGATTTAAATTAACCTAACTTTGCTCCTTTCTCAATAATTTGACAGTTTATTTTGCTGACCATATGGCTATAACTAGAACCATAATCTATTGTATTTGAACTGAAGAACAAGGTGCTGAGGACAAATGATAAGAGAATAATTTGCTTTCCATCTCAGCTATTCCCTGTAGGGATGTTTTGCATAATGAAAATAACATTCTAAATTAAAATTGTTCCTTTTCTCATATCAAGGTTCTCGTCCTATTTAGGAGAATTTTTTAACATATTCAATGCTTTATTTAATGCTATAAATATCTTATTTCTAGTAGAAAATTAATTCCTACAGTCAGAAAAGGGGAAAAAAATGCTGTTCCTGATTTTGCTGGTCAAACTTCCGATTAAACATTCTGTGCAATGTGTGTAAAGAAGGATTGGATTTTCAGCACTTAATTACTTTAGCCAGTTGCCATCTGTTCTTTGAATTCTGACTTTTCTTTCCAAGTTGAGGCTACATGGAGTGTCTGCAGGCAAGCCAATTAGATCATGGATGTTTCATGCTGACATTACAACAGACTTAATGTCCACCTGCAGAACCCTGGTTGATAAATTTAATGGTGATGACACAGTGGCCTTCTGCAACCTTCATCCAGCAAGTAAATAGTACTTTATCACACTTGGCATTGTTCGTTTAAAATGTGGCACAACGAGCAGTGGCAAAATCACATTTTGATTTGTTTCTTCAGCCCATGATATTAATCATACACTGTCAAAAGCTTTCACGCTACAGTTTCTCACAAAGATAATGCAGGTTAAATCTAAAAAACAACCCCATAAAACTACCCTTTTCTGGGCTACGAGGAATACTCACAGACTGAAATAGCATGGAGCTTTAAGCCACCTATTCTCCCATAAAATTCTCAGACAGCCAAGGTTGAACTTTGTAGGAAGTCCGTCATTCTACTCTCATACCGCCTGGCCTCTGCTTATGAAAATGATTGACTATGTACAGAGTTCTTACACTGGCAAATGAATATATACAAAATATCACCGTATTTCTAATAGTAATCATATCAACAGATGATTGTCCATCAATGTACAATAGTGATACAATACTATTTCAGTATTGTTTACTAGTAAGTGGTACCAAAGAAATATTCAAGTTTGTCTCAGCCTCTTATGAGGACCCAATTACTTGTCTGAATCTCAAAATGTTATAATTTGGGAATGTGATATTATCATCAAAGAGTATATATCTACAGGACTTAATACCGAAAAGTTTCTTTGCAAAGAAGCTTCTGGAAAAATATATAGCTTCAGTTTCATTAAGTGTCTGAAAAAATAAGAAGATATACTCTTCCTTGAGGAACATTTTGAAGCTGACTGTAAGTGCAAAGATGAGCTGGAAGGCATGATGTGAAGCCTATCAATGTCAATGAGAGTCAGCCCTTGTATTGATTTTAATCGTCTTTGAGTCAGGTCTTAAGTGTGAAATTTTGATAATCCATTAAAGCTTCCACATTTTAAAACTGAACTTCTTCTATTGATCCACTAACTCAAAGACGGAAAAATAAATGTTACATGAAGAAGCACAAATCCTTACTACTGTATGGGAATACACTACTTCAGTGTTTCCTGTGCTTACAGTACTGAGCCAGATGGCAGTATATGTAAAGCACTATGTTGCAGAGTTTCAGAAGCAATTTTGCTGAGTTTCAAGGAAATTAATCTCTTAATAGAACTGCAGTTTGTCTGTTTGCTTTTCATAGGAATCTTTTATTCTTCTCTCCGCTTCTTCAATGCTGCGAAGTGCAATAAAACCATTTACACTGAATGAAATTCACTCTATTTCAGTGCTAGGTGGTGATGAAACTTCTAATGAGCCACTTAGCTCATTCTGTTTATTTGGCAGCATCAAACAGAAAGCTCATGCATCAGGAAAAAATCTGGAGGTTATGTGATCTTGCTGAGTCTATCCCCCTAAATGGAACATTTTCAGGATTCTGGATAGACAACTAGATGTTATTTTAGCTTAACAAATGAGTCCAAATATGGAATTTCTTCTGTACAGATACTGAGCTGCTTCAATCTTTCCACAATAACATCTGAATAAAGGGAAAAATAAACTGGCTTAGATAGACATTTAACATAAAACATCTTTCTTAAAGATAATAAAAGCATTGCATTCAAAGTGTCACACAGAAATTATACTTTTAAACTGATCTGTGATGCATATATGTAAATGTTAAAATTTTCATTTGAAACAATTAGGCACAATAATGTCCTTTTTTTCACTGAAGACTACAAATCACATCAATAGCAAATGTGTTGGTCCTTGGTTTGCTAGAGTATACCATTTACCTCCATGATCCCTTCTTTATTACCATTTAACCATGTCTGTGGCAAGACAATCTGAAGACCAGGCATGATATTCTTCCCACCATCACTGCCTACAGACTTTTTTCACAATTAAATTTGGCCTAAGAAAGAGTAGTATCAGTGGATGAGCATATACAAAAAAATCTTATCTTCCATGCCTTGTGACTCTTTTGGCCCCTTGTGATAATTAATATTTAAACATCGATTTTTTTTTTTATTATTCTACCAACACATTTATCACATCTGTGTGTGCATACGCACACAGATGTACTTAGCATCAGTCTTGCTCAAACCTTCTACTGGCCAGAATACAACAGACAATGTTCAAGCAAACAGAAGTACTTTTTTTTTTTTTTTTTTTTTTTTTTTGTGACCCATACATTTACTTATTTTATGACCTGACAATGTGCTTATTCTCACCTGGCTGGCATTTTAAGACTTTTTCAAAGAGCAGACTTTCTAACAGCATGGTTCCTAAGGACTGCCCATGTAGTCTACTCAAGCTTTTTATCTGCTATTACCTTGAATTTTTGTGCTCCAGTGGTCTCCTCCTCCCTGGAGGGAGGCTGAGACCAGCTCTAACCATTTCTTGCCTCTGAGTTTCTCTAGCAAGAGTATGTTACCATCTACTACAAAGGCTATAGCCACAACTGCTGCAAAGCTGTACACTTTGGGTGAATTCTCTCCAACAAATCTATTCCCCCCTTCCCTTCTGCCCTTCCCCTCACTTCCTTCAGTGTTGTCTTTCCCTGCTTCCTCACCACAACAAACTCTATAAGTAGTCTGGGATCCCTTTCTTGTGTTTATCTAGCCACCCCAGTTGTTCTTCACCCTACCTGCACTCTCAACTGTTCACCTGTGCTTTCCTGGACCTATACTGTCTAACTTCATGCCCACTTTAACTCATAATCCTTCTGCTCAAAGATATTGCTTGTATTAATCTGTCTGATGTTCATTTCTGCTGGGTCTTGGTGAGGTTGAGCAGGAAGCTCATCTTGCCTTAGAAGGTGCTTGCCAAACCTTGTTCCCAATTCTGGAGCTTTATGTTGAAGCTGACTAGATTCAGGCTGAATATTGCAATAGTAGTTGGATCCTCAGCAACTCTAGATGAGGTTTACTTGACCCTCAAAGGCAAATAAAGTCTGCCTTACTCCTGAACTTAAGACCCATGAATTCAGTGCCAGATGTTTTCCTTATTTCTTTTGTTTTGATGTTGTTGTTGTTACAAATGACTTAACAAAAATGAGGTTAAAAAAGAAAAGCATTCGTAAGAGCAAAAAATGAAAAGAACTAACCAAAGTAACATCTCTGTCAACTCAGTATGTCAGCCTACAACAGAACAGAGAAAAAGTGCTGCATGAAAAAAGTTACCTCCCTGCTGCTCAGTCCATGTGCCATCATGTTTGTTCTCCTCGCTCACTCATGCCTTCACTTGTCAGGCTGCTATGGGACTGGCATTAGGGTGATGCAAGGATCAGGGATGGCCAGTTCCCTAGAGTTCAGAAGTCTATTTTTCCAGACTGTGCCAGCTCATTTTCATCTGTTCACTTGCCATTTTTTGAGGGGATTATTGAAGTTTAATTAGAAGACTACAAAGAAGCATTTGACCTCCATGGTTTAGGGCCAAATTCATGCCGTGTTTATAAATTTTTTATTACTGTCCTCTGGAATTCACGGTAACACTACAAAGTGAATTGCTTTTAAGCAATTATGGATCCAATGAAGCAAATGCTCTTGCTATTTATATCTTTTGCAAACAAGAAATAAGGACCAGTGAATATGTGGAACAGACCTTTTTTAGGAAAGGATTAGTACCTCATTAGAAAGCAGCTTGTGTTGTAGAGTATTAGAACATTCTTGCTCTCCATCCAGATTAGGCAATCATGGAGTTAATTGCTCACTGGCTATATGAGCTATTTCATTAGTTCTGAAGTCAGCTCATCAGTTGCAGTAATGATGACAGTGGAAATCACTGAAGAAAAAAATATCACCTCATCATTTAAAAAAATCAAAACAAATCAAAGCATCAAAAAACAATCTGTCTGTATTCTAGCAGCAGCTATGCAGCTCTTGTCAAAATATTGCGATGTACTGAGGTACACTAGTATTAGTCATAACACCTAACAATAAAGGGAGACACTGAGATAGAAGCAAGAGGCCACTGTCCCAAGAAATAACGTCAAGAAATAAGAAGAAACACTTTACTGACATTATAAACTATTATATTTTCACAGAAAGTGGTCTGAAAAAAATAAAGGAAATAGAGTTCATGTTACTGCATTAAAGAGCTAACAGAATTTTAAGCTCAGTGAGGACTAGGGGAATTATTGACTATATGTACAACAACTGAACAGTTAGTAAAATTCCAGAGGTGGCTTTCAATCTCGGTCCTAAAACCAGAAGTCGACATGGGCATACCTATTCTATTCCTGTAAATCATCCATCATGGTTTACATGTAGTCAGCAAGAAAGGAAGTTGCATGTTACTCACCATCATTCCAGCTGAGCTATAGATTTAGTGTTTGTATACTTTATATACAGTACATAAATGTTATCAGTGACTACTGGGATTTAAGAGGAAACTGAGCATTCTGTAAGAACAAAGCCTTAAATAATAATTTGTATGCTATTTGAGTAGAACCTGAAGCAGAAAGTTGATTCACATATGCTCATTGATTGCATTACAATGCACAAAAAGAAGCTAGTCAAAAATAGCAGAAATACTTTATTTCACAGCTTTTTCATTTAACCAGCAAATTAAAGAATAGCAAAGCCAATTTACTTATTTTTAATGTCTGTGATCCTTTCAAATTTTTGAAGAAATTGATCATGCCTTCACTTCTTTGAATTAAAGATTATTTTTGTCCTTAATGAAAGCAGTTAATGTTGCCAATTATTTCTTTTCAGGCATGCCTGAAGCATTTTAATGGGAAAAATTCATCCCAGTGACATTTTTAAGTAGTGGATTAATGCATTCTTAGTATAAAACTATTCTTTATATAGATTAAAGAAGCTGGGAAGTTGTTAATATTGCCAAATATTTAAGACATTTACTTCAATGTAAGGCATTAAAGCTAACAATTTAAGAGAAAAGATTAAGCAGATAAAATTTATTCTCTTAAAATTTGCAAATTATGCACACACCAATAAATTATGTGAGGCATTTGTTGAAACAATGGAAATAATATATAGAAATCTAATTTTTTATATACGAATACTTAAAAGACTACTTTAAATTAATGAATCTGGGGGACTAAGTAAGTTTCAGGTGATAACTCAGTTTTTTTCAATTCAAAAACTAGGATTGGATTAATCTGAAGATATCAAAATTAAATTTTTCAGCTTTTTTTTTTAACAGTTAGCCGGATGAATTTATTGACAGCAGTGTTCTCCTATCACAGAATTTGATTTTGATGAATTGACATTTCTGAGAAAGGTGTTCTGACAAATTGTTCTTCACAAACTCAAAAGCCAATGTTTAAAGGAGTAAGGACCAGAGTTTGCCATTCATGATCCTTAAGGACAATCCATTCCCAGCAATGACTAAATACAGCAGCAATATTATTCCAGCGGGTCTCACTTAACTGGAGTAAACTCTTACAATATTTACTTTACACAGTGTTCTTTGTCCCTAAACACAGTTCAAAGTAGCAAACAGAATTAAAGTTGCCTCCAGAGTGAGGAAATGTACCAGAATTTGTACAATACTGAGAGAAAAAAAGGATACTTTTAAAAACAGAACTCACACAAATTTCTGTGTTTGCTTAATATTGTATGAGGTATTTTACAACAGCAGAGTGTTAGTATAGGTTTTCTGGTAACCAGGGTATGAGATAACAACCTATACCACCAAGAAGAATATTCAGTGATAAGAAATTTTAACGCCCATAGTTAATTTATATGAGTCCAGCTTGAAACTTCTGGAACATCCTGAAAAATATCTGAAACATCCTCAAAAACTTCAATGTTTAATATACAAGCAACCTGAATTTTATATTAACATTTCTGTTTGTAATTTACCAATTCACTTAACTATGAACCAAACATTATCTCTGAATTAGACATTCCAAAGCCCAGTCTAAATTAATCAGCTCCTTTCTATATAATGATAATCTTTCTTAACATCTAGAAAGTACAGATGAAGAAAAACAAAAATACTGTGGTGAGGTCAAGTGATGAGCTGATACTTTTCTATGATTGTACAGTATGCGTATGATGGACTTCCCATGTATTCGTGCAAGGAGCAGGTGGGTAACTCACAGAACTCTTTGAAACAGTTATGGTCCATCTTGAGTAAAAAGGAAGATGATCTAGTCTACAAAGATCTCTTCAGGTAAAACTCCATCAGCTTACTACCAATATTTTCTATTAAAGACTAAACATACTTCAAGGTCTATTTTTAAACAGGTAAAAAGGCAAACACCACTACCACCCCCACACACCCCCTCCAAAATACAAAGCAAAACTTTTTTTTTTTGCTTCAATTAATTTACCTTCCCAGGAAAAGTCACCCTTGACCCCTTGACTTTTATGGAGACCTACGGAAGAGCAGTGACAATGTGGGGGCAGGTGGGGGAGCACTAGGATTTTGATTATTTTTGTTTTCTTTGGCTGGTTGGTTGGGAAAGGTTTTAAGCATGCTGCAGGTGTAATGTTTTAGAGGAATATGATGACAGTGGAAACTGCAGGAGAGGCAAGGGATCTTGAAATATTGAGTCATCCCTACCTTCCTGGGCTATTAACCATCACATTGGGTGTTCATTTAAGATGCTTTGACTGATTTGCTATGTTAGGACAGAGGCAAAGAGGAACTGCCATGTGAGGCAGTAATTTTTGTCCTTCAGTTTTCAAAGATGTTATCACAGTTTCCTAATCACTGATGCAGATTAAGTTAAAATATGTCTCCATTCAGATATGAATAAATGGAAGAATTTTAAATGTTTGCACCATTATATAAACTAGTCATAGTACCTGTCAGCCATTACTCCTAAATTAATGATGATCATCTTGATTTAGTACTCTTTCACTCACTCATTCTCATTTCTTTGTTATGTGTGTGTGTGTCTCTCAAACACACAAATATGCCCCAAACAGCACACTTGTTCTGATTCCTAAAGTTTGTTCTAATTTTAAGTATTTCAGGTGAGGGAAAAAAAAAAAGATATTTTGTTTCTTTTGTCATGTTTTAGGTTGGAAAGGTTTGAAAGATGGTTGGTGTCTCCCTGCTGCCTTTTGCAGTGTTCTTTCTTCAGATTATTTTCTGTCAAGTTTGTTTGACTTTTGCTAATAAGTTCAGTATTATTAGGGGAGATAGACACATGGGATCATGTGTGGCTCATTTCCATAAAAAAACAAGTTAAATGTACACTTGTTAAATATTAGTTTTGACAGATTATTTTTTAACTTCTCCACTTACTTATCTTGTTGTTTAGGCAAATTAGTGGAAAGACAAGAGAAAAGAAATATGTGACAATAAATTAAGATCTTAATAAATCCTTTAAGTGGGAATAGTCTGAAAATGGGGTCAGGCAGACATGAATTTATCTTATTTATTCTCTAAATAAAAAATTTCACCCAAATTGTCTTATTGTTTTAGCCAGACTCAAACTCTGTTTGACTGAGTAGCCTAGGTTCTGGGCCATGCCAGTGCAGTACAGAGTTTTTTTACTCTAAGCATGATTACATATATATATCTGTAGTATCAGTGAACTCACATGTACCTGCAAAATATTTCATCTGGAAAAGGACAGATATTTTCCAATAATTAAAAAAGAGTTAAAAAGGCAGAGAGTTAAGTGGAATACATTAACTGATGGTGTCAGTTTTACAGTGGTCGCTTTTAAGAGAAGGCAGACTTCTCCAGTCTCCAAGAATATTATTTAGCATAACTAAAAAGTTGCCTCTCAAAGCATCCCAGACCAATGTCTTTATCTCAGTTTACATTAGTGGCTGATTTGGCCTGCAGATTCCAGATTGTCAAGTTTAGGACAGAAGCATATATTTTCATGGCATATGTTTTTTACATGTGAACTACACTGGACACGATTATAAAAATGATTGTTGGCTGGCTACTGTCATGAAACTGTTACTATTCTTTTTTGTTACTGCATTTTAACTGTGTTCTTCTATTTATCACTCTGTCTAAATACATGTCTCTATGGTTTGCTTACATTTTGCTGTTGTTCAGCTGGTCAAAGCACCACGATGTATGTTTTCAGGGGTGCCAGCACCTGCCATGTCAGGCTGAGCTCAGTGGCCTTCTAGCATGAATTTGGGTGCATCCACATTATAAACTCACTTTGTAGATGAGTCAGGTCCCAGCTGTTCTAACCTACAAGATACATTCTTTTAATGCTCACTGACATTTTGAAATGAAAGTTGCTATCAATTACTACCTCTGTGTTATTGGGTGGTAATTTGGGCCGTAGAGGAGATTTTCTTCACAAAATAAGTGGGATAGCAAAAGTTCTCAGGATATAACTTTTTTCTTTCATTTGGAAGTAAACCATTGCATTAAGCATTCAGCTTTCCTTTATGTCCTTGTTCAAAAAATAACAGGAGTAGATACACTGGACACAGACGTTTTTGCTTTCACCAGGGAGTCCAGGACTCAGGTTAAGAAATTTAGGTGACTTAAGAAACTTAGCTTTCTATAGAGGCTTAAAAGACTTCATGCATTTTAAAACACTTCAGCATTTTTAAATCGCTTCAGGGTTTTGAAGATGTGTGAGTCCTTTAGGACAGGCTATCCTGCTGCAAAACTAGTTTGCATTGGTTTGAAAATTTACTTAAGGAATCTAAGATGTTCTAAGCTCCAGGTTTAAACATCTTATAATCTTATCTCTGTCACACGGGCTTTGGTCTGTGTTTATAGTATAAATATAATTGCAAAGCTCTGGAAAATATGCACTGCCCGACTTTAAAAGAGAGAGGGACTGGGCCCAAGGCTCTGAAGTGGCACTGCTCCATCCCCTCCTTGGAAAGCCTTGTTGTACTATTACCTAATGTTAGGAATATTTTCCTTTCCTAAGGACGAAAGCAAGTCTTTGTTAGCAGAATTTAACAGATAACTGCCACTCTAAGTTATAAACTTTGACTCCTTATTCTAAAATTTTCTGTGTCCCAAGATATTTTGATTGCCTGTTTTGCTGCTAGTTAGTTTCTCTTGTTTTGGCAATGCATGAGTTTGCTACAAAACAACACTTCCTCCTGCCTACCTGGTGGTTTTCCATACACATTACCCAGGTCAGCTGAAGTTTTAGAAGCTACCTATGGCAAGGGAGGTTATAGGTCTGAGTCCAGATATGAACTCCGTCTATATGTGGAAAACAGGAGACACAGTGGCTGCATGGATCTAGATCAGCTCAAGAGAAATATGTTGCGCTGCATTTCAGTTAACCATATGTATCCTTGAAGGGTTGTCAATAGACACTAACTGAACAGCAGTCTGGGTCTACTGTAAGATACTGTCTCAATGGATCTTATCCCTGGATCTTCTTTCTATTGCCCACACATGAAGCAAGTGATATCACAGGTTGTTGCTACTTTCATAGTACATAGACCAGTGATGAGAACTTTACCTTGGAAAAAGGTTTTACTCTAAATAGGCGTGGGAAATGGCCACATGTACAAAGGACAGAAGGTAAAGACACCACAATACAGAGACTGCCCAGTCTTGAATGTTAACAAATTTTATTCTCTCAGTAGGGATGAGATCAACCAGGTGAAGCTCTCATCTGACTCTTTTCAAAGAGTTTTCTTAATGGTTCTTTTAAGAGTACCATTTGGTAAACCATCTCCTTGTTCTGCCTATGATCTTTATTACCTATTATTGGTAGATAACGGAAAGACAAGTCTAAGCCTAGATTATGCTTTGCAGTTCTGAAATTAGAAACATTGACTTAGACCACATTTGAAGAAAGTGGGATTTTTAAGATCAATTACAGAACAATTAGTGAGGAGAACAAGGTCAGAATGCAGCAAGAAAGACTGGAAGAATGACTTTACAAAAATCTATTTAATGAACCTTTCATATTATTATAAAAAGTTTGAATTACATTCAGCACTGCCTAAGATTACATGACATATTTACATCTTACTTTCAGTAAGAAAATTCCCTGTAATTTTACCCCGCTCTCCTGATCTAGTGAAAGGCTCTTCAGGTTGTCAGTCAGCTTGCTTTCTAGTTCTGGCAAGCCCACTCAGTAAAGCTCCTAAGGTTCGAAGGATTTGGATGGTGGTTTGGAAGCATTTATTTCAAGAATGGACATATTCATGCAAATTCTTTAGTGCCAGGTTCACATGTAGGGCCTAGGCTACAAGCCGGCTGAAAGCCACGTAGCTATGGCTGAACAGCACTGGAGTTTCCAAACCTCACCAGTGTTATGTTAACCAAAGTAAGTGGCTCCTAGACAGCTCAGAATGAGAGCAGAGCTGTCTCATGTCTATCTGTAAAAGGGACTTTATGGACTGGATATCCCTAGTATGGCATATCTTATTTCCCTAAGGAGCCTGAAAGAACCATCTGGTTGTTTTTGATCCACATAGTTATTGTGATGAGAAACTCATTCAGGCAATTCTTCTGCAGCTGCAAAAAAGTGGTGAGACAGGCTGTATTTGGGAGAGAAAAAAAGATCTCAAATGCTGCTAAATGTGTTTCAGGATAATGGCCTCAATAGTGCATCTGATGAGTATTTAGAATAAGCGAATGCCGAATGCCTTATCAGTGATAACACAGACAAAGGTTATCAGCATGTGCCACACAGCAAACACCGATCTCACTGCAATTAATTTAAGTGAAAAATTGTCTCCATCAGCAAATGCTTTTGCACAACATCAAAGCCTGTTTCTTTGTTATTCCCCTTCTTTTTAATGGGAAACTTTGACCTGTCCAAGCAAGTTAGAAATCTCTGTTTCTTTTAATTTATTAGAGTTTCCCATGCTTTGTAATTAACCTCACAACCTTGCAGCCTGAATGGGGTAGAAATTTTTATTGCTATTTTGATAAACGACATTCTTTTTTCACCTTCTGGGATTATTTTTATAGAAATGTATATATAGTAATATAAATATGATCCAAACCGCCTTCACCATATAAAGAGACCTTCTACTGGTACTATTTTTTACTATAAGATTACTCAAAACCCATGAATGAATGTCAATACTCACTGGGATTTTGAATATATGTTGCCATTGCTATTAGAAGGCACTGGTACCAAGGTTAGCTTCTGAGATACAAGAAGAACACTTTGAAAAGATGACAGAAACTTAGATACCACACGCTGGTAGGGCCAGTGTGTGACTTTACACAGACACTGAAGAAAACACTCTATTCCATTCTTATAATGGAATAGAGGCAAAGTTCTGCCAGCAGGTTCTTGAACACAAATAGAAATGATGGGCCACCTTAGACATTTATTTAAAAATATCAACAAGTACAAGATGTGCAAAATAAGGACAACAATTAGAACACAGGGTAACTGCATTGTGCTCAAAAGAGACCTGGGGGAAATTGTTTGGGCAATCACTATGGGCATAATAAATCAATTCTAGAGGTCACCAGCACTGAACAGTGTGAAGACAAAGCCACACTTTGCATTTTACCCTGCCCAAGTTACATCGTGGAACTGATTAATTGAGTACGGTCAATGCTACACAATTGACTACAGAAGGACTATGACAAAAAGTGCAGTAAGTAAATTTGCTGAGTGGAAGTACAACCAAACAGTCCAGTTTGTTTCCAGATTACCACATGTTATGATTTCAACTTGTTTGTAAATTATGCCAAAAGAATCATTATTATAAATTAAAGTCTGGCAGACTTTCTAAAGAGCAACACAAAAAACACGAATAGAGGACCGTCAGTAAATTTGTTGTAAGGCATGTAGAAATTATAAATATCATATGTAAAAATGCAGCATCACTATAATTGTTCAGATTACTTTAACATTTAATTTGCAAAAGAAGATACACTCTTTGAAGAAAAAAAATTTAGATTGTTTTTCAGTATCTAACTGTTCAATACCTATATTCATGCATTATCTATTCAATACATTAAGATGTGCTGTGCATGGAGAGACTGATTATATTACAGTATTCTATTTTCATAACACTCACTGGAAGAAGGAACCCTTCATTTGCGTCTACTTGCTTTTACCTTAATCTGTAAGAAAACATACGCAACCAACAAGGTGTACAAGAATAATATATACTCTTAAGTACAATTTATGAAGCTGACATGTCATCAACCAAAATTTTAAAATTATCATTTGGCACATAAATTGATCCACTAGAAATTGTAGCCCAGGGAAGAGAATTAGCAATATGATTTTGTGGTTGGTGGTTGACAACGACACATGTAAGTGGCTGCAATATGTATCCTGCTGAAAAACAACTCATCTTGCTCTTGGAGATACATGTAAAAGCCTTTGGATAACCAGAGCACACAACAGTGAGAGTGGTACAGTTCTTGTGGGAGGATTTCTGACTGATTATTTGAAGAATTATAATTTTGGTAGAAAAGAAATGCTTCTTACAGTCTGCAATACTGTAGCTCCCTTGCATTCACAGCAGATACAGAAAGGGGAGCAGGTTATATAGAGAGCAAGGAAAGAGGTGAACAGGGCAAATGGGAAGAGTGATTTAAATACAGGCAGATACCTAAGTCCACTAACTACTGACAGAAAAAACAGTAACAGGTTTCCTCTGTATTTCCATAGTTCTGTAAACTTAGAAAGAAATCTCACTGTGTCAATTTTGTCCACTTTTCTAATTTTTCTCTATACCAAGAAGTCCTACATAAGGAACAGAGATTATATGTATTTGCCCAGTGATTTTGTATCTTTCACTAATGCTCTGCCTGCTACAGAAATATTACCAAATCATTCACCACCTATACGGTACTTAGAATAAAAGTTACACATTTCTAGTATTGCTTGCTAGTATAGCCCATAGGAACTCGAGAGATAGTGTCTACTCTGTAGTTACGCCACCTCTCTCCAAATTTCTAGATCACAAATAAGAGCCAGTTTTGAAAGATTTACAATAAGATTCACAAGGCAGAGCTAAGTGGCAGAGCAATAGTTATCCAGATTTATATCAGAGCCTACAAATTGTAGAGCTACTAAAATCCTGTCAGTTCCTGACATCCAAGTTATATGCTTCTGCATAAAATTAAAGCATCTGACTCATTTTCATAATGGCCCACAGCTTTTCTCTACCTCAAGCTTATATATCTTTAGAAGCCAAAATAGTTGTACACCTCAAAAGCAAAAGCAGTAAAACATTTCTTTATTTCCAGATGTGAGAGGGAGGTCTTCTGCCTTTCAAAACAACTGCATGTAATTACTAATAGCAACATACTGTAATCTTTATATGATACAAAAGTTTAACTAAATCTCCTGATATTGCATTTGCAAATGCACATTTCCACGGAGAGGCACAAACTGGATTTATTTGGAGCAACATATGACATTAATTCACCTAAAATCAGAGCTAGGATGAAATATATACTTTAAATATTAAATATAAAAAAGCAAAAATATAAATATTTAAGGGTCTAACATTTCTGATAACTTCTTATGGAGAAGTTTCTTTTCTTAAAGGAAAATATTTCCCAGTCATTTTTTCAATGAGCTATCTCTATAGAGCCAAGTATTAGCACTCTTACATTAATTTGCTTGGGTTTGGATACAACGTTATGCATGAATAGCCTGAAAGTCCAATATAGTATAATGCTGGCCCACAGTACACAGAAGAAGAGTAATATTTAAAGTGGATTAAATCTGAGCCCATGCGAGCTAGTGACTGGTGACTCTTTCTGGTCTATGAAAATAACAAATATTTAACATTTGTAATCACGAAATAATTTAACAAATACAGAATATGACTGTAATATTCTTGTGTATCATGTAAAATATAACATGACAACCCAACTTAGAATTCATTCTCAGCACTTTTTCTTTAAACCATTTTTTAACTGATTGGGAAAAGATTTTTGTCTTTTTTTGTGTGACGGCATCATGCCATCCAGAGGCCAACTGAGCTTATTACAAGGTTTGGTTGCTAGGGTTATACAAAAGCCAGCCATCTTCTGGTCAACATATTTCGTCATTAGGAAACATATTTTTTCCTATAAGACGACCTGACTTTTGACGGAAATAATATTTGTGTCTTCCATGACTCTCAACATCTTCCAAGTTCTCTATACGACAGGACTGTTCAGTAAGGTAGCAAACAGGAAGCTTGAGAGGAACGACTAATCTGAAAAGAGCACATTAGCAGAACAGAAGTTAAGTATTAGATAACTTTAATAAATTAAGGCGTTTAGCTTCCTAAAACTCCCAGTTCCCCCATCTGCTTTCTGTCCTGTGAATAACAGCCACTGAATGTTATAAAGTGGGAACACAATGTCCACTCAGTTTTCAGTGGCAATAGCAGAAAGTTATGTATAGCTTCAAAATTCCTTAAGAGTTCATTCTCAAAGAAGAATCTGCAGACTCACTGAATAGTTAAAGGTAAAACCAAACAAAAACAAAACAAACACAAAAATTTTAATTTTGTTGTTCCCAGATTATTTATCTTTGGATCTAATATCACCTGTCAAAGTAAAGAGTGTAATTCTGGGATGTTATTTCCCAGTCTACAGTGTATATTCATTATAACTAGACCAGAATATTCTCATCTTCTATCTAGAAAAAAAAAATTAAAAATATTAACTTTCTTTTACTTAAACATGAGATTAATTACACATTTAAAATTTTGTTTATAACAAACCTTTTCCATTTTTCCTCAAAAATAGCAGTCATATAAATGTTGACAATATTTATGTTGCTTTACACTGTGACAAAATCATTGCTTGTGTATTATATAATTATTTTTCGTATTAAAAAAAGAAAAAATGCATTATGACAAGGGTACATTAAAATATTAAATTCATATTTCAAAGATTAGAGAAAAGAACTCAGGAACTGAAAATAATTAATAATTAAATGGGAAAAGAAGAATAAAATTAATTCAATATTTTACTTCTCAGAATGACAATATTAGACTTGATTCACTTTGTTTACAAACTCTAAGTAAAGATCAAAATCTTGACCTCTGTGATTAATTAGTTATGTTCCCAAAATTGGAAAAGTTAGCCCCAAAGATTTTTTTAAGATGTGAGAGAACTTGACAAAGTTATGACCGTGCACCAGTCAACTCCTGCTCACAGACTTGTTGGGAATCATAAAGTTGATTCTTTAACTATATATTATGAAGTAGGTAACAATTAGCAGTATAAGCATAGAATAAACCAGCAAGGAGAGGCTCATCTGGAATTCTTAGACATGGTGCATATCTTCAGATGCTTCAGTTTCTGAAGAGGAAAATCTTTCCTCGTAGTCAATAAGTGTACATTTAAGCTGAAAGCTAGGCTTGAGACAAGGCTGTCTACATGCTGCACTTAACACCCACATGGGCAGCACCATCATCACAGACTCCAGAAGTCTGTACACAGAGTACGGATGGTTTGCATAAAGTTAAGTTAAAATCAGCAGTGTGTGTAATTTATGACCATTAGCTTGCTTAAGCCTTCCTGTTTTTTACTTCATAGGGTGGATGTAGCTAGAGAAGTTTGTGTACTCAAGGGCTCACAGGAAACAACATGTTTTGGGAACACACTTTGAAGTCTTTTTCAAATTTGGTGTTTGGACTCATTGGTTGGAAGCAGCAGGACAAAGTCTGGAGAGAGCTCCAGTTTCACTATCCTGGCTTGCATGAATCTTTAGACACTCTGTTCCTTTTCTGCAGAAAGTTGTAGTGAAAAGGTAGCTTTGAGAGTGATATGATTGTTTCTGGTAGAATAACATAAGGATCAAGTGTTTACTAACAGTAGCCACATAGCACATCATTGTTTCTTTATGCTACAAGGAGCAGTGGCCTACAGTGTTTATTTCTTCTTGAAGAAGATGGGGATACCCTTGTAATCATAAGCCATTACAGACTTTACAAGCTATTTTCTCTACAGTATTTGAAGTCTTCTACTCTCTAGTATAGCAAGTTTTAAGCAGTGATGTCAAAGGAATCTAGATCACTGTCTTTCTTACATTGAAGTTTTCAAGACAGAATTTTTTTTTTTTTTTAAAGGTAGATTTGAAGAGAGAAAATATTTTATCTCTTTGGGTTAGGTAGCACTTATCTTGGTAAGAAATCTGTAGAGGCTATGTTACATGGTTCATTATGCTGTGACAAATTCATAGGCAAACACAAGAAGAAAATTTAATTATGGATAGATTAGCATTATTGCAAGCTATGTTCAGTCATTGCATTTTTCCCCTGTATGTTATTCTATGAACTGAAAGACTGTATTGTGAAAATATCACTGAGTTAAGCAAAATTTATAACTTAATTAAACTGGTCTTCTGTAACTAAAACAAAATTAGAATTCAAGATATGTTATGTTAGATTTATAACACCAGTGATAATTAATCTCAATCAAGCATGGTGTGTTGTAATTTAAGTACTAGGTTAATACTGCAGTTGTTTCAGTAAAAAGCATAGAAAACATTTACCCCAATCACCAAATAACAAAATTCAAATTATAAAAATTCCACGTTGTCCTTTTTTCTCTGAATACAATCAGTGGTTTTTCTGTAATTAATTAGTATTCTTGCTGGACCTTACTGTATTCTTGTCAACTTGCCTTTGTAAGAAAGAGAAAGCTAATACTTAAAAAAAAAACAAGTTACTTTTCTAAAGAAAGTTCACCCTCTATAAAGAGTCCATGTGAAAAACAAATCCAAAGAAATATTGTTCTGAGATTATTTAAATAAAAAGGTGGGATTTAAATTTGCAAATACCTTAGAAGGGCAGGAATGTGTTCCTGTGTTTAGTAACCTCTGGGTTATTGAGCTACCAAATTCAAACCACGTTTACTTCAGTACTCCTTCCTCAGCCTTGCTTCTGCAAAGATTTATTCACTGGTTTAATTGTATACAACACAAGTAATCACACAAAAGTAGATTTCAATGGAATTATTCATTACATATAAGGTTAAGGTTCTGGCTGTCTATTTGAAAGTTAGAATATAAATGTTAAAAGATGTGTCAATGAGCAGTAGAACAAAAGCGCTCTCGACTTCAAATGACCATATCAACAAATTTTACTATTTGGGGTTTCATCTGGACTTTGTTTCCCACCCCCTAATGTGCATTTGAGTTCTCAGGCTGGTCAAATGGGCAAACCACTTTCTGTATCTGGACAAGAACAAGGCATGGGAAACTTGGGGACTGAGAAGAAAACCTTCAGAGGAGCACGTTTTAGGCACGGACTACAGCTATCCCCAAAAATGGTTGTTATGGATAATAGGGCAAATCGTGTGGTATGCAACATGCACTACAAGAGTTGAAACTGGATGTATTCTATGTCAGCCTGTACTTCCTATACACTATTGCAAATGATGCACCAGTCTTAATTTTTTTAATGGATGGTGATGGTGGTGGTGGGTAGTGTCCCTGTTCCTAATAGTACTGTTGATTACTTTAAGCAATATTAAGAAAACTGAAGCTGCTTTTTATATGTGAGAGCTGAGCTGCTTTCAGTTATGCAGAGAATGTCAGTTTTCTTTAGCAGGGTAATCAGTCTATAATGTTGCACTGAAATGTTGACTTCACTTGCAATAAGATGCAGCTAATTAACGTGAAGCAGTATGAAAGTTCATGTTGAAGAGTCATTGGAACTGAGTGAAAAAGTAAACTCAACTGAAAATCAAAAGAGAAAAAATCATCTTTTTATTGTATGTTTTGACTTGCTCCAAAAATTGCAATTCTCTTAGAAAATAACTTCTGAATGCTTTATTATCTTCTTTTGATTTTTTTTTTTTTTTTGTCCCTCTACAGTCTCTTACTTTCTATAATTTTTGATCAGGTCAACTGTGCTTAAGACATTTTAATTGTTACTTTGAATCAGTTAGAGTAGATCAAATGGAAATCTGTCAGTGAATCCCTGAATGCCACAGCACCTCAGCTTCTGTCACTTGTTTCCAGTCTCTTCTATAGCCAATATTTGCATTTGAAATGTATTTTCTGTGATGCATCAGTCTCCCCTTTGATTGATCTAAATGCTAAATCATGGCATTTCCATCAGGTAGCCTCATCTCCTGAGGACAAGAAACATGCAAATTGACATCTCTGAATTTATCTTACCATTGGTAGAAAAAGTTCAACAGGTTAACTAAAGGTGAACAAAATTTTCTTTCCAGAAATTAAAAAAAAAATGTATTTGGCTTTGTATGCTTGTGTGAAAATGGACATTTCAATATTTGATGATTATATTTTTGGAATTCTGTGGGCAATGACAAATTTCAACACTGATTCAGGACAAAAATAAGCATTGAAGAGTTTGCATTTATTTCAGAGCAGAAATCCAAATTTTTAATCTGATTAATTCATAAGAGATGGTCCAGCTTTCCCTTTTTTCATAGAATATTATCTGTCTTCTAACTGTGAGCTGAAAAGGCCAGTCCTAATTTATTCTAACAACCCTTTTCTACGGGACAAAATGTTTTCCTGTCTCATTGGCTTTCACTATTCAGTGAATTCGAACATATTTCAAGATTGATTTAAAGGATGCAATTTGTTTGGAGAAACTTGCAGCCTGGAAATTAGTTCTTTTTCTCCATCTTCCTTCTTCTCAAACTGGAACTTCGTTAGAAATAGTGATTTGGTCTAACAAAAGATTTTGATTTCTCATAGTTCAATTTAAAAGTTTCACAGTCTGAGGGGAAGTTCAGCCACATGGATCATCAAACTATGAACTTTGAAGCATTTTTTTCACAGCATTTCTCATTATCATCTCAGTAGAAAAATGGAAGGAGCATAAAGGACATATTTTCATATTCTTTACCTATAGCTGTGATACTGATCTACTTAGATGAAAGCTAATTTTGACTCAGATTTTAAAATAAGAGCAAGACTAGTGCTAGAGCATAGTACCAAAAAGGGTAGGTACAAGTAGAACCATAGAACCACAGAGTGGTTGATGTTGGAAGGGACCTCTGGAGGTCATCTGCTCCAAAACCCCTGTTCAAGCAGGATCACCTACAGCTGGTTGCCCAAGACCATGTGCAGACACCTTTTGAGTATGACCAAGTATGGAGACTCCACAACTTCCCTGAGTAACCTGTGCCAGTGCTTAGTCACCTTCACAGTAAAAAATGTTTCCTGATTTTCAGATGGAACCTCTTGTGTTTCAGTGTGTGCCCATTGCCTCTGGTCCTGTCACTGGGCACCACTGAAGAGAACCTGTCTCTGTCATCTTTGCACCCTCCCGCCAGCTATTTATATATCTTATGAACAGTACTCCAGGTGTGGTTTCACCAGTGCTGAGTATAGGGGAGGGATCACTTTCCTCAACCTGCTGGCAACACTCCTCTTAACGCAGCCCAGAACACCATTAGCCTGTTTTTGGCCACAAGCATACATTGCTGGCTCATGTTCAACATGGTGTCCACCAGGAACCCCAGGGTCCTTTTCTGCAAAGCTGCTTTCCAGCCAGTCAGTCCCCTGCACGTTCTGGTGCCTGGGGTTGCTCCTCCTCAGGTGCAGGACTTTGCATTTCCCCTTGTTGAACTGCATGAGGTTTCCACCAGCTGTTTTCTCCAGCCTGTTGAGGTCCCTCTGGATGGCAGCATGACCCTCTAGTGTATCAGCCACTCCTCCCAGTTTTGTGTCATCAGCAAATTCGCTGAGGGTACACTCTGCCCCATCATCCAGATCATTAATGAAGATGTGCAACAGGATTGGACCCAGCATTGACCCTTGGGGTACACCACTGGCCTCCAGCTAGACTTCACGCCACTGATCACCACTCTCTCACCCCATCCATTCAGCCAGTTTTCAATCCACCTCATTGAAATGAGCTGCTCATCCAGCCCATACTTCATCAGCTTTTCTAGGAGGATCTTAAGGGAAACAGTGCCAAAAGCCTTCCTGAGGTCAAGGTAGACAATATCCACTGCTCTACCTTCATCTACCAAGCCAGTCATAGTAGGCAATGAACCAGGGAACATCTTCTTGTTCAAGTGGATTTGGTAGCCCCTAAAAACCATGACGTAAGAACAGTAGGTTCCTCAGGTTCTAAATTCATGAATAAATAATCAGTTCAGTAATAACTTCATAACAGTGGCAGCAGTAGAGAGGAATAAAGATACCGTAAATGCAAAACCAGTATCATGATAAGTAGGCAGCTATTAAAAATTACCAATTAATCCCTTCAGAAAGATCACTTCAGAACCAAGAGCCTCCAAACTAATAAGACCGTAAAAAGTTAAAGGCAAAGCATACCATATGTTCTTTATTTCTGTGAACCAATAATAAATTGATGCATTAGTTCATACTTTTCCTATCTGTAGAATTTAGAGAAGCTCATAATCGTCATTATCAACCCTACAGCTTATGCTTTTGTCATAATTTTTTTTCATTAAAGTAATGAAGTTTTTCAATGAACGAAAACAAAACAGAGAAAAGATGTAATGCTAATCTCCCTAAAAGCTTATTAAATATTCAAAAACTCTTATGTGGAGTAATAAATTTTAGCTGAAGAACTATACATATAGGTTACCACTGTGTGTGATACGTATAAGAATATATATATATAGCTCACAGCTAAGTATGATTTAAAGATTTCTGAAGGCTGTTACTGAAGCTGGAATGCATTAACAGCTATGTCTTTGAAGGTAAGCTTATATGTCATTTGTTAGTGTACATACACCAGTGCAATTAATAAATATATTAAATTGCCAGGTATGAATTTTGTGAAATACCTTGAATGAGTTAATAGTGCAGTTAATATTACTGCAGAAGTCAAAGACAACAATTCAATAACTCTTATGCAAATTTAACATCTGAAATAGTACCAGCACTTAAAAGTGAACCTGTGCTTTAAAGCTGAAATATTCATGATGATATTCAAAATACAATGTAAATTTCTTTTTTAAATTACATTCTTTGGTTCTTAAAATTTCATACTATTGTACTTCCTCTAAAAGAGATAGTACATAAAATTCAGGAGTCTCCAGGGCAATTCGTTCTCTGGTGGGTGAATAGTTTCACCGTACAAACCTATTCCCTAAATACGTCAAGGTAAAGTAAAGAAATAGAAGAAATCTTAGTATCAGTAAGTCTTATGCTGAAATACCAATAAATTCTCATGTTGCAGTGAGAGGAAACATGCAATATTGTCCTTTAAGTCTACATCTGCTTACATTCCTGAAGAGACATTGAATACATGTTCTTTTGTGAATTGCTCTGCTGAGTGATTTGTGCAGATAATTTAAAATTAAAAAGTAATACAAAGCTTCTGACACCTATTTCTTCCTGGTTTGTAGAATAGCAATGTCTAAGTTTGTGTATGTTTTCAGCTAGCTGGGGGGAGAGTGTTCATGTGAAAGGTACCGTGAAGCTTCTGCTTCATTTATAAAAGAGATAAGATTTCATAAAACTAAAACTGTCCAAAGATTGATAAAATCTCCCCAGAAGAGAGAAACTGAAAAGAGTATCTGAAACTATCTCAGAGAAATTATGAACAGAACTGAGGAAGAAGTAAAAACGAGATTTGAAGCCTTGTCAAATGTTTGAGGAGTGGCTTGTAGACAGACTGCAAAGCCGCATAGCTGGACATAAAACATTTTTCCTTACCCAGAAATGCTGCGAAGCATCTGACAGATCCTGAAATTCAGTTATGTGTACACATCAGATTGAAGAACTATCAGCACTTTCACTGTCATAGATCAGGGAGAGGCAGGAAGGGAAATTTTAAAACTAGTGGAAAGCTTTGGTCATTGAAGAATTTCTGGTTTAAAGTGAGCTAAGTAAAGAATGCAGGAAAAAATTGTCAAGGGAAGAAACCACTGTGAAAGCTATCTGCCTGAATAAAAAATGAAGGCAGCCAGAGAATTTAAGACAAGAGATGTCTAAAACTTCCATTTCTCAGCTCAGATGGAGAAAATAGGACTAAATCAATGGAAAAATTTGCTTTTCATGGAAAGCAAAACTCATCAGATTCTCTTTAAACTCAATTTAACATCATATTTCTACTGAATAATTGGAGAAATAAATAGGAACAAATATTTCTAACAAAAGTTTTGAGGAGTGCAATAAACAATATTATGCCTATAAAGAAAAATCTTAGTTAAATGGATCTAGCACAAACCTTCAATATGTGGCTTGGATCCATACAACAGTTTTTGTAACCATGGCTCTTCTAAAAGAAATTAACAGGTGACTGGGGAAAGAAACCTCACTTGAACTGCCAAAGGAT
Source organism: Fulmarus glacialis (assembly GCF_000690835.1). Taxonomy (NCBI): domain Eukaryota; kingdom Metazoa; phylum Chordata; class Aves; order Procellariiformes; family Procellariidae; genus Fulmarus; species Fulmarus glacialis. The sequence goes on along the minus strand of NW_009233782.1, from coordinate 19,109 downwards.
TTGAAAAAATGTATATGTCTGACTTATTCAGATACCTAGTAGACCTATGTACTGATGTTCAGCCAGATATTGATTCTCAGATTCTTATTCTGAAATTACTATGATTTTTATCTGTGAAGCAAACCAATAGAATGAAAACAAAGAACTAGATAAAAGCTATCCATCATGTGTCCCACAACATATCTAATGAAAGAAGATTGGAACTTGTTCTTATTTTCAGTGTCTTGGAAAGAAAAAAAATAGTTACCTATCTCTAAAATGAGAGGGGACTGACAATAACGTAAAAGCACAACTATAAGAAACATGCCTGCAAGACAAAAAACCCCAACCAACCAAGCAAACAAAAGCTCTTCAAAGACAGATGAAAGCCTAAGCCAAAATAAGAGGATTATATATTCAAGTCAAACTGGGAAGAATATCACATATGTCTAAGATAGTATCTTAATCTGTTAGAAAACTGTCAAAAAAACTGTTCAGCAAAGACAAAACCAAACAAGTATCAATTTTTAATCTTAAAGAACAGTATTTGGTACCTGCTCATCCGGCACTAAAAGTAACATATTGCAAACTGTCTTTAGGGGATGATTTTTCACATCATTTGGCAGGAAATAGACAAACTCTTGTGTAGATATGTGTGTATGCTTATGAGTATGTGTGTGCGTATGTGTATATATGTGTATGTGTGTGTATTCACTTACACATATGTGGTTGATAGAGAGGATTGATACAATAGTAATGTCAAATAGAGCAGGTGCTTTATAAAGATAAGCAGCTGCTGCTGTCTCATGACATGAAACACATCTACGGCACCAGAAGGTGCTAATATTCCTTTAGTCATATCAGACACTCCTCTCAATAGTTAATCTGTGGCTTCATGACTATCACCAAAGATAATTACAGTGTTGTCATAATATTAAAGGGTGCAATTACCTGGGCATTAGAGTTTTAAAGTATTTAACCACCTTAAGTGTATAATTATCCATTAATCTGAAGATAGCATTTGATTGCCTACTGCTGAATTCGCACAGTAATTATATGTTTATCCATATTATAAAGTAAAATAAACCTTTTAAGATAATAGCTATCTAAATGTTTGATTCTTAATAAGATTACTAATAAATCATCTACTGCAATTTATCAGGCAATTTGAAATTTTTTTTTATAGAATTTCATCAGTTTGAATGGGCTGAAACTTTAGCACTAAGGTCAGTTTTAGCACATTGCAGTAGATAAGCAATCATGGAGAAGCCATATTCATTCATATTTTAATACTCCAGGGGTATTGAAAATGGTAGAGTATGTAATGGATCTTTTGGGAAATCTGTTCCTTTCTTTTGTGCTTGTTCATTTTGTCAACTAGCCTGTAAGTTCCAAGGTCAGCGACAAGTTAATGTCCTATCATGACTATGTTATGTTTTAGTAAGAGACATCATAGCTCTATGATGTAAGAATACATTTCCTGATTCTTTCTCTTTATGAAACTTTAGCACTCATTGAGACAGAACTTATAAAAATTTACAACTGCAGAAATTTTCAGTAGTACCGGGAAAGATCTCTCATGACTCCCATTCGGCATTTTTACCTGCTCCAATATGAGAGAAGGGGTGGTTGGATACAAAGTGGATATGACATTGCAAAATTAAAGAATACACTACAAAATACAAATTATGCAAAATCATTGCTCTTCTGTAACACAACTGCATGAGCACACAAATAATGGCAAAAGTAGTGCTAAAAATGTCCAGAATTTTATTATTAATGTTGCACTCAGAACAAAGAAGAATCATAGGAGAGGAAAAAAGGTAAGACAAAAAAAATTATTAATATTTCTGAATAAATTTTCTACTTGAAACTAAAAAAGCTTTAGGGAAAAAGTTTTTTCCATCTCTTAAATTGAAATATGTGCTTTCATAAAATAGAAAAAAATCCTGAAAGAGACCTCTTCCAAAAACAGCAATGAGAGAAATATTGATGCATATAGACTGAGCATACAGAGAGTAACAGAATGATTTTGGGTCTTAGCCATTAGAATTCATTATTTTCATTAATTTAACTGAATTGTATTTATTCAATTCAAAGTTGTAACCAAGATGAGAGGGACTACAAGAAAAATAAAGAGACATAGTAGAAATTCCAAGCGGTCTTGACAGATAGAATTTATATCTACATTGTCTGAAAATAAAAGACAGTAGGGACAAGTAGGGACAAGTCCCTAAGTAGGGACAAGCATAGTGCTTTATGATGAGAACTAAGCAGCTGCATAAAGATAACATGGGGATAACTGATTAAAAATTCTTCATCTCTGAGGAAGACAGTGAAGAAGATTTACCCGCATCCCAATGTGAGGACTCCAGTTCAAGGAAAATGATGCCTGAGAGAGAGAGACCGGAGGAAGTCATGGTTATGTGTTATAGACCTCTAGGCATGCTCTATAAAGCAGGCTTTTGAATGAACTAGAGATGTTTAGTCTGAAAAAAATTCTGGTGGATATATAACAATCTCCTCATGATAAAACATTGCTGAAAAGAAGAAGGAGGTAATCTGCTCCTTGTAGTGGTAGGACAAGAAGTAAGAAGTTTAAATTCCAGCAAGGAAAGTTCCAGCTGGACGTGAGGGACAGGAATAATGAAGTATGAGAATGGGTTGCTTAGAGAAGTTATGGACCTTCCTCATCAAAAACTCGTTAGAACTGTCTATCCTGGTTTCCTAAGGAATTTAGTCCTATGTAACAGGTCTGCCCACCTGTTTCTCTGTGTCTCTGATCCACCAAACAACCAATCAACTTAAACCAGATTTGGCAGAACAGTATATGTCTCAAAGGTATTTCATTTATTTGCAGGAAAATACATTATGGGCAAAGGTGAGAGACTTCATTAGAATTTCCTACATGTGTTTTGAAGTCAGCCTTTGCTAGATGCAAAGACACTCTCTATGAGATCAGATGTGACATGAATGTATATGAAACCTAGTTCGGTTTCACTGTTTCTACTGTATCGTGGATAGACAAAAGGTTTTCAAGGCATGTGGAGTTGCAGCTCTATGTGTGCTTCAGTTTTGACTGTTTGCAGCTGTCCTAGCTGACAGTCAGACCAATCTGAATCTAAAAATTAAGCTTAAATTATATTTTAAAAGTCTTTTTTCATCCAAATTAACTTTCTGCATGTGCTTGTTCTGTGATGGTCTTTCCTCTAAATTCTGGTTATTCCTCTATAGGATCAGAAAATCTGAGAAAACCATTGCCCAAATTGGTTTGACTACGTGTAAAATCAGACAAAAGAAATGCTTGTTTCTGTAATGTCAAGCATTTTCTCATCATCAGGAAGATAATAACATCTCTGAGTTGTTCTGGGGTGGGGACAGGATGATCCATTGTATGTGTTGCATGATGGAATTATGTCTGGTCTCCTAGGACCTACTGTGTGCATGATGATTTATCTTAATCCTTTCTGTCATTTCCCCATTAAGCAGCTATGACTAAATATAATATGTGTATAATCTAGCACTTACATTAGAGCAATGGGCTATATGTACATGGTACTCCCCAGTGCCTTGATCAGTATAATGCTATATACATTTCAATTAAACTTTGCTAACTTTGCAAATAAGATTATTTCCGTTTCACATATGAAAAAGATGACCCTTAAGTATTGTCACACTATAAAACCATCCTGTCTTTTACTTCATCATGAGTATGTAGCCTTTTTTATATTTTTACTAAACAGTGGGCACATTCATCTCCCCTTCCCTTCCTTTCCCTTCCCTTCCCTTCCCTTCCCTTCCCTTCCCACTTTCTTGATATAGTTGTCAGCTATAGTTGGCTATATATATAGAAAGCTTCTCATGTAATGTGATAAATCTTGTTTTATTTCTATTTCAATACCCTGAAATCAGAACAGGCTCAATTAACAGCATCTTGCTCCCAAAATGTAACAGTTAACGACTGCATTACAGAAATTTTGTATCATACCAACTGGATTCTTTTTCACTTACTGTTTTTAGGGGAAAAAAACACATGAAATGTTGAAGACAAAATGGAAAATAACTAAGTTCTTATTCTTTAACTCATTTCCTGGTGCATAGTATGAAAAATATTTGTTCTCACAAACAAAAATTTTCTTTTTTATTTAGTGCAGGTGAGAATAATCCTGTGCTGTATATGTGAGCATGACTGGTCATTTTTTGGAACCTCTGATGACTGGTTGAAAACTTCCTTCAAACAGAAGATACGGTGTCAACACGTGAAATGTAATGGCCACATCTGGGCTGTAGGAACACTCCATGTGTCAGGGAAAAAGCCTGGATCTTCACTATCTGCTGTCTCCTCTTCCTCTTTTTCTGCAGGGCAAAAAGCAGAGCCTGCGAGCAGGGAGGGAGTCAGGTCTTCCAGACTGGGTGAATTCATCAGCCCTGCAGCCATGGCCACAGCACTTACCCGCTGAAGTGCTCAGTATAGCACCAGGCCTTTGAAAACACCAGGTCACCTCAGCTCCCCTGACAGCGAGGTGTGCTGATGTGCTGTTCGCAGGTGGGTTATCAGTCCTCAGCAGACCTGATCCGCACATGCAAAAGGGCTAACAGCGTCAAAAATTTTCCCTGCGCTGTTTGCAAACTTAATATGTGATTAAGGGTTTCAAGCATACTGCCCTAATTCTTGTACGGCGAGGCAGGGGAATGGAAGTGATAGACAAGTTCAATTTACTTAAATATAAATAATACCTGTCACTCACAATGTTTGGCCTCAAGACTTTTTATTTTGTTTGTAGCAAAGAATTTCAGGCAGAAAAAGATGACTAACCCTGCTTAAATTACTTCAGAGAACTCTGAAAAGCAGCATTCTTCCAGTTTAACACTCTAAAAGTCTGTATTTTTCTTCTACAAGATTAAAATATAGCCATAAGGAGAAAAAAAAAATGCTGTTGGTGGAAAATAAAATAATTAATTTATAATTCAGTATTTATTTGAAAGCATATCTGAGATAAATGACTAGAAGATTTCATTGTACTGAAAGAAACTTGATTATATTAAGTTCTCTTAATTTAGGGAAAAAAGAGAAAAAAATTCAAACATCCTGCATTATTTGTCCACAAAGCTTCAAGAAACACGAGAAAAATAAGGATTTCTAAATATTAGGTTTTGATAAATCCATACTGCTGCTTGTGATGTTGTTTCTCTAAAATCCCTATTCTTCCAACATTATATGCTTGCCAATTGACAACTGAAATACAATATTGCTATGGGGGATACTGATAGGTGAAGCTACCAACAACACAGTAGACTAACTATTGTAGTTTCAACTGTGTCAAAATTTCTGCTATCACCATTACTTCTTGGCAAAGCATAGAAATCCCTTGCTTGCCAAAGTACTCTCAAGGTCAATGACAAAGCATTTACTGCAAATTCCAGAAGCTGTTTTTATTTTAACAAAATTTCAGAGAAAAAATAGTGTGAGAGCTATGTGCTATTTACAGAAATATATCTTATGTTTTTAATGTGTTTATGAAGTTATGTATGAAGAACAACCTGATCTGAGTTCTGCTTATTCAGACACTAACAGAGACAATCAGCTATATTGATTTTCTGAGTCTGCCGTAGGTTTGACTGAGCTTCCTATGTGGAAAAAAAAGGGGCCCTGTGTGAGGTCTTTAAGACGTGTTAGCAATGGGGGAAAAGGCAGGTGATATGGCTTCCTAGGCACGAAGAATGCAGAAGTGGCAGCAGACCAAAGAGACTGCCCAGTCTGAATGCTGCAGAAGGCTAGAAAAACCTGGTGCTACACAGTGTTGAAAATCCTTTCATTTGTAAGAAAGGTCTCATATGATCAAGAAGAAGAATTGCATTTGTATAATGGGACTGGATCTTATTTGTTCACATCATGCTTTATGCCTTTCTTAGCTAGGAATGGTTGACTTTTGCTTCTAATAGAAGCTTCTAGCTTCTAATAGAAGGTTGAGGATCTGAGTAAAGAGACTACATCCATCTTGGTATGGAATGGATCTTGCAGGTGAGTATGATGTCAAAATGCAAATATTAATCAATTTATTTTTCAACAAGGCGATTGTAAATAACCTTATAGACTTGCCTTCCTCCAGTGAAGGAGTTACACATGTACTTAACGGAGTCTGGTGGCATGAATGGTGCTGTAGGAAGCATCCTTGAAAGACGTGGTGTTCCTTTGGTCTCAGTTCTGGAGGAGGCAGACACTGTTCGAGGTTTGCCTGTACAAAAGGTAACACAGTCTTGCTTTTTCTCTTTTGAATACTTTCAGTGTTACAGTGGTAGCTCAGCGTACTGTCCTCATTTTACATCACCTTTGTGAGCTGATGAAAGTTGAACATGCATTGAATTTTAATAAATAGAGCACACTCTATTTAATAAATAGAGTGAATGGGATGATTTCAGAGACCATGCCATTGTGACTATTTAGCATCAGGATAATACGTTTCTGAATTCTATAAGAAAATGCTCCATAAAACTTTCTTCTGAGAAAGGAAAATGCAGTTTCATCTTTGCATTAAAAAAACAAAACAAAACAAACAAAAAACCAACAAAACAAGCCAGGCTCAGTACCTGCAAAATGTGGTAAATTTAAGATATTTCCCTTATAACTTGTGGTGTTTTTCTGTACTGCTTCTTAATGTTAAGGCAGAATTCATTATATATTTTATTTCGGGCTACCGTGAGGGGTCAGCATGTAGCATGTCTACCTTTCTTTCACTTCTATATTTATGGTCTATATGCATCAATACATACATGTAATCAGTAGCCATTTCATCAGTCAGATGTGTTGTCAACATAGAAATACGCAATCTGTCTGCCTGCAGAGATCTTTTGAAATCTGGAACTAAACTTAATTGTTGTTTTCTCCTCAGAAAGGAAACACAACAGAAAAAAAGCCTTGGTCAAGCTACTGCCACTCTTCATGTGCAGGTTAGTATTTTAGGTTCTCCGGTTGGATTCACCTGCCACAGGAGTTATATTTTGTACTGATATCGTTGGAAAGTCTGTGAGAAAGCTGCTTTATCGCATATTTTAAATAGTTATGAGGAAGAAACGGGGCTTGCAGGTTTCTTGTTCTCATATTTACCTCATAAAAAGCTATTTGGATAAAGTGGTCTAAACTATAGAAGGAATAGACTTTTTTACAATATCATGCAGTCAATGAACAGGTTACCTATACAGAAAATGAAAAGCCCATCCTACCTCTAATTAAAAGAGATGCCATCTAGAACTGTATTGTTCTTGGTCCTAGAATGTATGAGGGATAAACTAGTCAAACCAGCAAAGTTTTGTCAGTCTAGCCATGCAACTGGGCAATTCCATTCCTTTGATTGCAGTTTCCTAATTCATTTCACCTCCAAGCAGATTTCTCCCTCCCCGCTTTCTTTTTTGATTGTATTTGGTCTCTGAACTGAAAAAATCACTTATTTTTATAACTCTCTAGTTTACCCATCTATAACTTTCTTCAAGGTTCTTCTAAAACCTTCTTGTGGACACTCTTGCTGTCTACAGGACTTACCTTCCTTGCAGAATGCACTTGGAATAGACAATACATAAAGAGAGAACCAGAGCTGTGATACATCAGCCTGTAACAAAGTCCTGTTGGTAAAAACAGAACTAAAAAAAAAAAAAAATTACTTAATAAGTAAAGGCCTTCTCAGCCTTTTTTTTTTTTCCCCCTAGGCCAAATAATGAATAGCTTGTATTCTTTTTCAGCAATCATCTTCTCTGACTGTGCTGGTTGGCCTGCCAGCCACTTTTGCTCTCTCAAAACCTGCAACTGCTCTTTTCCCATATGCACACATTAAATCCCTTCCTCCCAGATAGTTTGTCTGTAGACGAGTTACATGAATGACATTATAGGAGATGGTCCAATGAGAAAGAGAGAATTACTTTTCAAGGCTTATCAACTTCTCTCAGAAATTCACTTGGCTTTCAGAAAGCAGCTTTAGTCAGTACTCCCAGTAAACTCCTCCTCCTCCTCCAAACAATTTCTTTTTCTTCTTTTGTCTTTGTCATCAACTTTTGGGCAAAGGCCCATTCCTCTTGTCACAGACACCTCTGGCATCACGGTCAGTGTTTGAAACAAAACCAAATCACCATACAAAGAAATGCATCACGCAAAATGTCCGTCTAACTTAACAGATAATGGTATACTTACTGCATGCTTTTGCTGAAGTCTGTGCAAAACCAACAATATTATTAAAATTTCTGCTTAGTCCTCATTCCACGTTGGTCTGTTACGAATTTAAGATGTGACAGACAAAAATCATAATGAATCCTTCTTCAAGTTGCTGAATGAACTAAATGAATAAACTTATATACTGTTATTTCACATATTGTTCTCTTTTTTCTCACCCCAACCACCAAAAAAATAAAATCCCAGTTCTGGTTTTATCTGACATACTGCAAGGATTGTGCCCTTGGGTCTGGAGAGTCTGAATTTAATTGTTGTTTTTGTTGATTAGGGTCCACTGAATTTAAATATCAGGCGATCATTGCAATCTTGCTTAGTATGAAGAGCACATCACAGTCCATCTGGGTGAAACCTGAAAAATGGAAGTGAAACAAGTATTTTGCTGTTTCAGCTTGTTATTGATGGAGCGGATTGAGGGAAAAAAAATAACAAAATTTTAAAAGATTACTTCTTTTCAAAATTTTGTGATTTTGGGCACGGATGGCTATAACTCTTTTGTAATAACTATTTGCATTGTGAAAAGAGTAGTAGTTATTTTTAAGAGACTCTTTTCTACTGAACTATGATTTTTATCATTAAAATAAATAATCAGAAAATGTACTTATTTTTATCAAAATTCCTAATTTTTTTTTTTTGCTTTACTATGTATTAACAAGTAAGACTGAATTAAACATAATACATGGATATTACATCTAAATGCAAAACTTAAAATCAGATACACATCATGAGCAGAGAACATAGATACCTGCCAAATGTGTATTAAAAAATTCCTAAAGTTTGTTATAAATTTTCTATTTGATACTGAATGTTCACATTGAGAAATGAAAAGTTTCAAGCCTTGAACATGAAAGTCCATGCCTATTTTTCTGATTTATTGTGCTATTGTGTAGCTTACACTAACCTATACTGTGGCCTTCACTTTGTGCAAGGCTTGTGTAGTATTAAAGTCAAAACATGTAACATGTAAGAGATACAAAAGTAGTCATATGAAGAAATCTTCTATTTTGTCATTCATGTTACTTCAGGCAGCCTTCTTCTATGTTTAAACTGACCAAGGACATATATAAATTAGGATTTGATGTCACTTCTTTCATACTAGTAAGTTCAGTATATGCTAAAAAGATACCAAAGTAATGCCCAGTTGAATTATGCAGTAGGGTAACTAATGTTTGTGCTCTGTTCTCCTTGAAATTAGCTAGAGGTTAAGGCAAATGCAATCTAGAACGGATGCAGAAGAGAATGAACAGGAGTTCTTACAGACTCAACCTTTTCCCCAGATCACATTCTTTGGGATTTCCTAGGACTCAGAAGAAACTTCTCTATTCCTTGTGCACGCTTTAATATCCTGTTGACTTTCTTTGCCTATAGATTTTTGGAAGAATAATAGTGGGGTTTTGTTCTGTCATTGCAGAAGGGGAAAAAAAAAAGGGAACAGAAGTATTTGGAAAATATGACTGAGAAAGTCTTAGAGAGCAATAAAACTAAAAATAGAAGTGGGGAAAAATACAATATTTTTAAATAATAATCTTAAAATTATTTTCTATCAATACCTAATGCACTGATTCTGAGTTCCTTTTAAAAGGCTGACTCAAAACATGAACATAAACCAATGTTTATGTAAATTTGCTCTGTATCAGCCCTGTGTTATTCAGGTTACACGGTGAAATGTTTGAAAGTTAACGCAAGGTATGACTCCCTGTGTAGTCCTAGCTCTGTCATTGCACGTAGTCCAAGGACAATCAGTGATTTCCTATCAAAAACTGCATTATGCCATGTAACTAAAGGCTGTACTACCAGGTTGTTAGGAAAAGAGGTGGCTTGAGGACTGTGCAATCAATCTGAATTCTGACATTTCCAAATTCACTTTTCAATTCTCTTCCTTCTCCTGCTCTTGCAGTAATGCGGTACTTCCAGGCAGCTTGATGTGGCTGCTTAATACATTGCTTAGCAGTAGTATAAACCTGGTCTGGGAATGTGCCACGGTGATTTTGGCACACAGCCAAGATTTTTTCCTGAGGAACAGAAGTTAAGAAAGAGAAGAGATGTTTCATTTCTTTGTATCTTCAGTCAAATGTGGATGTGATTCCATGAAAAGAAAAAACTCAGTCTTGTCATCTTCACAGATTTCTTCCCTTCAGGCTCCACAGTCTGTGGCAAATAGCAGAAATGTGGAAGTTTTGAAAAACTTCTTCAAATTGGAAAGCGTTAGACATTTTGAATATATAAGCTGTAATAAGCTACTATTATAATATTCAGGAAAGGATTTTCTGAACTCAGGTCTTGGCACAAGAAAGAATGTGCCATTCACGATTAAAAATAAACTAACAAATAAAAAAGCATTGAAAAGCTTTGAAAAAAGTGCCTCCATTATCAATAGATTAAAAGAAGTCCTGTTTGGTCCCTTTTTCTGAAAGCATCTTTGTAAAATAGGTTTATTTCATATGCAAACCTGCAAGGGAAAAAACTCCCATAACGTAAAGGGAAATTTTATGAGGTAAAAATCTTCAGCAGCTTCCTACTCTTAGGACATAGATGAGGGACTGCACATCTTTTGGCATATAAATGGGATTAACATTTTGTAAGTTATACATTAGACCCATTCAAAAACCAAATGCACACACACACACTGGTGAGAGCAGAACAGGCCTCCAGCTGCACAGCTTTAATAGAAGGAGATATGGTAGTACACTACAGGGCTTTGTAACCGCTGTGGAACAAAGAGAGATATTTTCACCTGCTGTTGTACAGCTAAGCTCTAGTAAGACATGATTGTTAGAAAGGTATTAATATATATGAATCTATACACATATATAAATCTATACTTAAATGCATAGGCTGTTTAAAATGCATTAGCAGAGTGATCATAAAAGCATTATATAACTGGTAAATAGAAAGAAAAAGTTGAAGAAACCATAAAAGTAATTGTAATAAAAAGAAGAAAACCAGCTTGCACAATATGTAAATTATCTGAACTTCAAACAAGGCCAGAGAAAAACTAATAAAATGTTGGCTCATATGTTGGACCGGCTCATTCAGTCCTTTGCAAATCCTAAATTGTTTATGCCTTGTACAGAAAATGGAAAAGTGTGAATAGACTCCTCCTTCTGACATCAGTCTGTGAATACATCCAAACAAAGCTTCGATTTTTTTGTTGCTCTGAGGCTTACCACTTAGGTTTTCTGAGTACCAGTGACTAGTGTCACATGTCAATGATCTTAAATGATCTTTAGCAGTACTCAGAGGAGATCCTCAGTTGTCTTTTTTTAGAGATTTGATCCAATGCCACAGTAGCCATTGATTGTTTGTTAGACATTGCTTGATTTAGAAGGGTCTAGAATGGAAAATGCCAGGAATTAAAACATACGGTCATTCACTCCTCAAAGAGGAACAAATGTCTCTCCAGCAAGATTTTGAAACGGTGACCTTTTTTTTTTTTTAACTTCATATGCAAACATACATCTTTTTGATGATACATAAGTAGGTTTTATATTTTTATGGTTTTCAGCTGCCATCCCTGTGTCATGTGATTATGTGTGCTTTCTTTACCGAAACTTAATTCCATTGGTTTTGTTTTCATAGCATAGAGGAATGCTGAAGAACAGACAGAGTAGTTCTCACTTCTGCAGTGACCCAGCTCCCTGTGGAGTCATGAAGCTTCCTAGGGGTGTCATGTCTTCTTCATCTCTGTCTGCTTTTCTTGTTCTCATCCAAGACACTTTTCTTCCAGCCTTCTTTATTTTTTTAAAAATGCACTTCTACTAGCAGGCAGTAAATGAAACCATCTCCCTGAGTTTCCTTTAAACAGGGTATGAGTGAAAAGGAGACTTTTTTTCCATTTGTCTTCGTTAGTTGGGATTGTGGAACTGTATGAGGATGGTGTTAGGATGAAGAGAGTGTGTAAAACCTGCATTTAGCAATTATCCACCATTGTCCTAAGTTAGAAGCTTTCATTTTGCAGAGAGGGGAAAATATAGTTTCAGATCTCTATGATGTTTGCTTATTAGAAGGGATTTTGTTGCAGGCATATTGATCTATAGAAACTATTCTATTGCTTGCAATGAGTACTAGACTAGACTACTAGTAGTGAGTAGTAGTGACTTTGTTGGTTAAATTAAAAATGAAAAAAACCCCATAGTATTTTGGCAAAGTTAAAATTTTTTGATTGTTTGTTAGATATGTTTTTAATTGGAAATGAAATGCAAGACTTTTAGCCGTAATAATAGTAAAGCTGTATATTACAACCAAAGCTGATCTACATTTAATATACATTTTTTTGTGCGTAGCAACTAAAATTGATAGCCTAATGTACTAATAACATCCTTAGAAAAGGAATATTAAAGGAAATAAGGTATAAAGGATACCTTGAAGGAGTTTGAAGGTTTTTCTTCAAAGCTTTCACCAAAATATTTCTGGGGGTCAAATGACCCTACTTTTCCTGGGCTCTGTTAAAGTAGAGAAGGTAAACAAGCAGCTGTTTTGATTCTAATGAGAGAGGATGTTAAATTTGCCTCTTGATTTCTGCTTAGGTAGAACTGTGTCTTTCCTTAATAATCTTAATGTGATTTCCAGTCAGAAATGGAATCAGTAAAACCATGAAGAGTTAATTGGGATCTCTTCAATGTAATGTAATCTTACTGTTAAGTTTATTATGTCACCCACATTTAGGGTTGCTTTACTGCCCACCAGGCTCTGAAAACATCACCTACAATATCATACCTGCTATTAATATCTATTTCTTGAGATCATGAGGAATGAAAGTCAAAAACCTTGTTTTTAAGTTCCTCTTCTTTTTAATCTTGGCAGATGCCTAACCTTCATCACCATGCTGGTTGTCATTTCAAACAAGCATGGACTTCACAGAGGATGAAAGAAGTATTTTATTTGTAGCAAATTTATGCATTATTTTTAGAATTAACAAGCTGGGGATTATAAGAGAGTACGAATTTTTTTTTTTAATTAATAAATGTTTCCCACCTAAATATGCCTTCCAGAAAAGGAGTAATTAAAATATGTCTGCTGGTCTTCGAGCATGGATTGCAGATTCAGAGGAGAAAGAAAAATCCCAATTTTTAATAAATATAATACTTACTGGATATAATATAACAGTTGTAATTATCTCATCTTTGAAATGAATAATAATGTTTGCTCCTGATTAAAATAATCAGTCATATTTAAAATGTAAAACCTGGATCATCTGTGGTTAAAAAAAAAATACAGCCAGAAAGAGCAAATACTAACATCACATTCTAATAAAAGATGATAGGCAAGTAATAGCATATCTGACAGTCACAAATGATCAACTCAGAAATTTCTATCAAATTGTTACAGTTCTCTGAAAATACATTTAGTGCTCCAAACTGTTAGGTTCATGGAAAGTACTCCTTTCAAATTACTGTCTTTGGAACAAAAGAATGAATTAGGTGCCCAGATCTGTATAACTAAATTGAAGCTATAAAAAAAAAAAAAACCCTATGCAGTCAAGTAAGTCAGACGCTGATGGATTCCTGGATGATTTTTAAACATTCAGAAAATGTTTAACTCCATTTTATAGACATACACAAGAGCTTTATTGCACTGTTAGGGCATGAAAACAGATAACAGTTCTACTATAACTTAAACTTTGGACCTCGCATTTATTTGTGCATGAACACATGCTTACGTGTACATTTAGAGGAAAATGAATGATAATTATAGAAGATTTTCTCATTCAGCCTAAAATGTCACAAATGTTTTCAAATGCGATAAAAGAGCAATTTTTCAGACAAAAATTATCTCACTTGAAAAGCCTTTTTTGAACTATTTGACCTAGAAAAATGTTCACATATTCCATTTTTTCAGAAAAAAATCTATCCATTTTTTATTTTCTCAAGCTGCAGCTTCAACTGTTCTATACAGGAAAAAAAATAAATGCATTAACTACAAAAAATAGTATTAAGTATAAACCTTAAAAGATTAAGGATTGGCAATTAGCTATGTACATAATACCTTTATTACTTCTAAAGATCTACAGAAAGTGAGTGATGTTAATATTGAACGATTCTGCAAAGGTATTCAGGTAAGATTAAGTAAGTTGCAAAATCATACACATATGTGTTTGGAGATAAGTAGGGGAATATTTATGTTTTACACTGTACATTCCCTGAAGCAGTGCCTACCACCTACTCTACCTGATATTGCAAGCAATGGAGGGTGAGGAATGATGACTTGGTAACACATTAAAAACAGCGACACGACACGACGCGCCATTTCCAGTGGAAAGCACATGGCAGTGAGGACTGAAATAGGTTTTTCCTCCTGCCGCTCCCCACATGCCCACGCAAAGGACCCGGGCTGGAATCGCTAGGGTCGCGTACAGTAGAAAAAGTTGGTGTCAGCCCAGGGAAAATGCAGACTGCAACCACGATTCCTGCAGACTTTAACAGATGGCTGCTGAGTTTCTCATTGGATTTGAAGGCACAGTCACGTTAGGGCTTATAAAAATTCAGTATAATCCCCAGCTCTTGGACCCTACCCTAAAGGTCATGAAAGTTAGACCTCGCCACGAGCTCAAACTTTTGTTTGGGACTCTGTGAGTCCCAGTCTTGTCCTGTGAAAGCTACAGGTACTGACACCAACCGCAGAACGTCTCTGCAAATTTGACATCCATTTGCTAGCATCAGTCCAAATACACCCACACAACAGTGGAATATGCATGCACCAGTTTGGGTGCCTGACATCAGTTTTCACAGAATTTCTAAGCTACTACCCACCTTTCATTTTTTTTATTCCCACCAGACTGGGTTTTCCACCAGGCTGTGTCAAGCTTCACGAGGATCCTGAGCATATTCTCAAGGATGGTCCCTACTTAGACATGTTTCCTGGTATCTTCCTGCACATCCAAAGCTTTCCTACCTAACTCTTGTTATTTCTTTCCCTCAGATCTCCACACTGGCAACTCCCAGCTAGTCTAGCCCTTTATGATAAAGCCAGTATACATATACTTCTAATATCCCAGCTACAGGGCATTGCTCTCCAAAACTGGACTGGGACAGACATCTGGGGAAAATAATGCCTTGGGCTGGTGCAGTTACCTCTGAGAGAGCACATCTGTCAGGACAAAGTTAGTTTGCCAGCGCAGTTACTGGGGCCCCAACCATGCCCACGGTATTTCTTGTTTTGGGGCAAATAACAAAAAGCATAAGTTATGATTTGTGTCAAAAGGCCGAGTCTCAGAGGAACAGAGATTTGACTCTCACTAGCTCTCTGATAGAAAAGCAGGGGTGATAATATTCCTTCTTCTGATCTCCAGAAACAGACTAAACTATCAACTGTAATATATCACCCTATAAGACAGGAGAGGTGACTTTTTTTTTTTATTTACCTTTCTGACACATGTCAGAAAGAACAGGGTAAGATGTTAGCCTATCTGTCTACCCTATATTTGGGGGATGAGAGAATATGCACTATGGGCCTGGATAGTAAGCCAGTAATAAATATGCATGCGGTTTCATGCAGGAACTAATGGCTTTGCTTTTTACAACGCCCATGGAAAACAACAGGTTTTTTTAATATTGTCTATCTAGGTGATTTATGTTTCATGCTAGTTCACAAAGGACTCTGGTTAGTATGTGATTTATGGGTTGGAGCAAAATAATTGTCTGAAGCCTAGCTGAAGGTAGGCTTTCAATGCATTAATAATACATTAGCTAATGTTTCTTTCTTGGCATTGCCTATGCAAACTTCTATTATCATAATAAAAATTACTGTTTATTTTAGACTGGAAACAGCTTTAGGTGAGAACATGTTTTTATCAGATGTCTTGGTTAAATACAAACTGCCAGTTCCCTGATAAACTTTTAACCAGCGGTTCTCCTTTAGACTCATCTGGTATTTGGTCAGAGAAGAAGAGGGAGAAACACAGCCGCTTTTGCTATAAACTGAGAGAGGGAGCTCTCTGTGCTCCTCTTTGGCAAGTGTGGTGAAAGTCCGTCCTGGCTGGAAACTTTAAACAATGGTGTTAACTGTTACTGCAGAATCATTCATAGGGGACATATAAAGTCAGATTTAAAACATATACTGCCAAAATTTGTTCATTTTGCACAAGTGAAGATCATTTCATTTAAATGAATTACTTTCTGACAGAGGTAAATGGCAATATATATTGTCTGTCCAAAATAGTATTAGATTTATTGAACTTATGTTGGGTAGTTTAGAAATTAACTTCTCTGCTTGAAATAATTTGTGACTTGATTACCTGCTGAATCATTTCCCTTTCCAAATGATGATTTCACACCAACAGGCATGTCAGAAGTAATCTTTTACAAAATATATAAGGCATTAGTTCATGGCAATGTGTTCTTCAGAAGGAACCATATTATGTCTTTCCTGCCTCCTCCTTTTGGCTCCATTGAGTTTGTACCTGTTGATTTTCTGAGAATGTTTACCTTCCTGAGATTTCTGAAGAAAAACAGGGTAAAGTATTTGGGGTGACTGCTTCGGGAACCTTTCTTCATAAGTTGTGACTTTCACAGCAAATACAATGTACGAATGTGTTATGAACACAATACTATTTTTGCGGGGAAGTAACAAGAGAGTTCGGCTGTCTTCCTGTGATTCAGAGTGGCCTTGCTATGCATTTGTGCCACAAGCTGCCCATGGGACCCACATGCAAATGAATATTTGATCATTCTGACTGGTGCTATCCAGAGCTGAAAATAAATACCAGGCCGATCATCTTATAAGCTCAGGCTGGCTAGTTTACACTCAGTAGAATGTAGAATGAAAATGCTTTGTATTGTACACATATTTTGCTTGTCCTTTATTGCAGGTAAGGTAAGTTCTGCTGTACTATTACCTCTTACTGCAGAGGTTAAAAAACTAAAAAATGCCCAGGAGTATCGTATGTTCTGAACCTGCTGCCCCTTTTGTAAAAGATACAGCACAATCTTTTTTTTTAAAAAAAAAAAAAACCCAAACCATTATTTCTATCTCAATTTGAGGACACATACAATTTTTCTCAGATGCTACAAGTCAATTTTTTGTGTAGCTGAGAGGTGGTGAAAAGGGTGCAGGGACTGCATGTGAAACCAGGTCTACAAACTTACAAATCTTTCAGGGTTAATCTGTAAGGGAAATGTCTTTTTGTCAGTTAATTGAATAGGATTATGTACTTTTCTAGTTGGCAATTGAAAGGAAATGTTCCTCTCCTTTTTGATTCTTCAAGAGCTTTCTGTACTTTAAACAATTGCTAGTCTCATTTTGAACAAAGCTTATGTTTAATATATTGTAAGGTGTCTTGAAAGAATTCTCTTGTAGGCATATCCCAGTTTTCTCTCTAAAATCACAGAATATTCTGATTTGACATATCATTAAAACAGAAATTAAGGAAGAAGTCATGCCCAAAGTAGAAGTCCAAACTTATAATATCCTTTTAACATTTCACTAGAAATACCTAGGAAGCCACAACTGTATATAGGCTAAGTATTTTTCTCTATTCCTTTTTATGATCATATCTTTTATAAACAATTGCATAATTATATGGAAGTTTTTGCTTGGATAAAAATAATGCAGAATCTTACTCCTAGAAGATGTTCCAAACTTCATATAATCAGGAATCAATTTGCTAGAAAATAAAAGGACAGGTAAACTTTCATCTGCTTCATCATTTACTAATTAACTATGGCAAAAAATTCAGAACAAATGAAATAATATGGGTTATTCTGGGGAAAGAGGATTTTCTTGGCCTAGTATCATAATTTTCACACTTGTTAGACTTGGCTGCAAAGCCAACAGCAGCCAATGAAAGACACAAGAGTCTTTAAATTATAATATTAAGATTCTTGCTTTTTGTTGTTGGTTGTTTTTTTTGGGTTTTTTTTTTTTTAATGGGAGTCTATACCCAGTTTATGGTGGGCTAGCAAAAAGACTTTCAGCACAGTTAAAAATGTTTTGGAAATCAGAAACCTCAAGATTTCTCTTTTATCTCCCATTTCCCCTATATAGTTATATGGAGTGAAATTACAAAGCTTTTCCCTATAATTCCATCACCCAAGCACTGTAATCAATTTTCTAGATTGTATCTTTCCTATTTGCTGTGAAATTAATCTCTAGATGTAAGTTCAAAAGAGCTTTATGGAGAAAGTCTAATTTGCAGAAGGTTGGATATGCAAAAACAACTAAGTTATAACAAACTTCATAATCCATTTGCTAAGAATATTGTCTATCAATTATGAATATCTGAAGTAAATCTGACAAACTTTCAACAACAGAAAAATGTTTCATTGCCCCAGTCTGTAGCACACTGTATGCTGCAAATTCCTGATACGTAAAACTTCAGAGCGATGGTGCAGTAGAAAGTAGATAGATACCTGGGGAAAGAGCTTATGAAGCTTTTATTAAGCTTATCATAATAATCCAACTTTTTTCACCGAAAGTGTTTATGAAGTACATTTTTATAGCGCAGTAGTAATACACTCTCTTGTCAACCCCATACATTTGTCATTTTTCTTTCTGAAGCAGTTTAGATTCATTCTTATCCATCCCTGTTTTGCATATAGCTAAAGCAACCACAAGTAATTCAAAAAATTTTTTTTTTCCTTCCTGATCTCTTCTAAGCATTATGCTTTTTTTTTCAGAAGTCATTCTTTTTGCTAGATCCACCTCAAGGAGCAGTATAATTAGTTAAAGACACGGTCATCACTGCGGAGGGCACAGGATGCCTACGTGTGACACCTCATTTTTCAAGTTCAGGTAGACTTGTGCCTTTTTTTTTTTTTTTTTTTTAAACTTTTGTAGTTTAGATTCATTCTAGTTTGTTTCGTTGAGTTAGTTGTATTGACACAGTATTTCAATGTTTGTTGTTGGGTGTCTACGCGGCTTCCTGAACACACACGCAGAAAGATGCCCTGCGGGGCCGTGTTTCCGAAGGGATCTGCCA
>NW_009233781.1:99179-107835 GCF_000690835.1 Fulmarus glacialis | reverse complement strand
CCGCCAGCCCTCGCCCCGCGGCGGGGGCATTTCCGCAGGGACGAGCCGTGACCTGCCTGCCGGCGTCGCCGTCCGGGAGCCTCTGCCGAGCTGCAGTACTGCTGGAAACCGCTAGTGCAATACCTGTCGGGGAGCACTTCGTTGTCGGGCTCGGCTCCCCTGTGAAGTCACTGAAACGCAAAATTTAACAGTCGGGCCATCTGTAAGGTGTGCGTGTGTCAGCTTTCAGTTCTCTGTGTAGAACGGGTGGTAGCGGCGTGGGAGAGCTGGGCGCTTCTCAGTGCTTCGGTAACTGCCCGCATTGGAAGAGACAAAGAAATAAGCAGCATGTGTTTGGGTTTCCTTGTTTTTAAATGTTAGGCTTCTCTGACGAATTGCTTATAATCTGTCAGAAGATGTAACTTTAAAGAATGTATTTTTAAGTCTAAGTAAAACTACCCCAGTTATAGATCAGGAGGAGGAGAACATGCCATTGAGTTAAGTAGTTAGGTATGTTTGAAGAACATTAATTCACCCACTAACTTCAGTAGGAGCTTGAGGGATTCAAAATACTGACAAGACTGCTGGAGTTATCTGTAAATAGAAGGGACACAATACATGGTGAGTATTTTTTAACACCAAGACTTCGCTGAAGCTTCCATATTATATGTAAAAATCGATTCATTGGATTTCTGACCAAGTGAATACAAGATAAACAGGTGCAGTTGATAGTAATTTGCTGCAGTATTTGCAGTAGCAATCAGATCAGTTTGAAGTCATGGCTGTAGTGAATATGGGAGACTCATAGAGGAGGGGTATTTATTCACTTAGGGCCTTGTGGCAATGCCACATTAATGTATGGGCATTGAGAAACAAAGTTTATATTGTTAATCAGTGTAGAAGGTATAATTACAGTATAGATAATTACTGCATTTTTAAGGCTTTGGGTATGTAAGCACAGTTGAAAGGACTGAGTGTATGATAATAGAGCATGATACCAGGTTAGGAAGTGACTAAAACAGTATGTCGGGAAGGCCCTCAGTTTTATTTGTGGGCAGGAACATGATAAAAAGCAAAAAGGCACAATTAAAACTTTGGTTGTTCTGACAGCTTCTCTAGGCCTGTTGCCTGCCATAAAGCTGTTGGTTATACTGAATTTTGGCTGCTGCTTGACTTCAGTCAGGAAAAGTAGTCTGTTCCCTTAATGTGACTTCAAGCATCTGTCAGCATTCACATCTCAGTTTTGAAAAACATGTAGCTCACAGCAGTGCTTATTTGCGTTAGCCCTGCAGATATATTTTCAGGCCTTTTATCAGCTGTTCCCATATAATTTGCTACTTAGGAAATCAATTTACCATTCCTTTCTTGTTACAACAAGAGTTCTTTACTGGCAGTCTTAATTATTTTTTAAGATGTTCTCATTTGCTCATCCAAGTGCTGGATTTGAGGGAAAAAGATCTGGATATACCAGCAAAACTGGCAACTCCCAGTTTACTGAAAGCGATCCACAGATACGTTTTTGAATAAGTAAGCAGTACTGCAGTTCTCTCTCTGAGATGGTAGGAAAAATTGTGCAATCTGGGAAGAATTTCAGTTGAAATAGCAATTTTCTTTAAATGAATTACCAAATGATATGATACTGCATTACATCTCTTCTTAACCCGTCTAGCCAGGTAGAGAATGTTGAAAACTGTTTCCCAGTAAATGTGTTCTTAAATCACTGTTTGAAGTTATGTGGTATAATTACTGATAACTCTTCACAGCTTAGAAAGTCTATTTATTCTAACTGCCAAGAAGGCTAGAGGTGTTGAAGGTGTTTTGTGAGTTTTCAAGCATTGATGCTTATTTAGCCTTGGAACTTCTATATAACTTAATCATCGCTGGCTCTTCAATGTGGAATTTTGTTATCAAAATCTATGGGGACAAGCTTTGGGAGAGGATCCTGTAACTATATCCTGGAAGACAGTGTTTTTGCGTGCAGGATTACGCTTTCCTATTGAAAAATTGTTTATTAAAACCAGTTGTGGATAAAAATGTTTGCTTCAATTTGGGGAAAAAATGCAGGGGTATATGCCAGTGTTATTCTCACCGTACAATCAAAGTAAATCAGTAAAAATTTTTAAAAACGGCCTCTGCTGAATTTTTTTTTAATATGGTGAATAGAAGGTGTGCCCAGTAACTGGCTGGAATTTTTTTGGAATATGGTGAATAGGAGGTGTGCCCAGTAACTGGCTGGACGTGACACATAGTTTCTTCTGGTAGCAGAAGAAACTTGGCTGGACCTACTTTTAAGGCATTTTATAGCTCATCTATCTTGCCTTGAGTCTGAGCAGCACTCATGACAGTGTGCTCCTGCCAGGCCAGTTGACACAGTCTGCTCCTGTTCATCACAGGGCTGAACTGGCTTTGTGTATTGGCTGCATTATGTGATGATAGGAAAATGTGTGTTTTAATACTTAAAAAAAAAAAAAGTGGCTCTGGTTGGTATCCTGCCTCTTGAACACAGTTTCCCTGCTGAATAGCAATCCTGTACCCCAGAGTAAATCAATTTTTACATTGTCATCTAGTGAAATCTTCATGGTAAAAGCCTGTAACAAGTAGAACTGTATTGTAAGTTAATATGCTGATAAAATATTGGAGGAAATTTGGATTTCGTGTGCCGGTTTTGGCTGGGGTAGAGTGAATTTTCTTCATAGCAGCTAGTATGGGGCTATGTTTTGGATTTCACTGTGCTGAAAACAGTGTTGATAACACAGGGATGCTTTAGTTACTGCTGAGCAGTGCTCACACAGAGTCAAGGCCTTTTCTGCTTCTCACCCCACCCCACCAGCGAGCAGGCTGGGGGTGCACAAGAAGCTGGGAGGGGACACAGCCGGGACAGCTGACCCCAACTGACCAAAGGGATATTCCATACCATATGACGTCATGCTCAGCATATAAAGCCGGGGGAAAAAGAAGGAAAGGGGGGGACACACACACGTTTGGAGTGATGGCGTTTGTCTTCCCAAGTAACCATTATGCATGATGGAGCCCTGCTTTCCTGGAGATGGCTGAACACCCGCCTGCCGATGGGAAGTAGTGAATGAATTCCTTGGTTTGCTTGCTTGCGCGTGTGGCTTTTGCTTTACTTCTTAAACTGTCTTTATCTCAATCCACGAGTTTTCTCACTTTCACCCTTCTGATTCACTCCCCATCCCACTGTGGGGGAGTGAGTGGATGGCTGTGTGGTGCTTAGTTGCTGGCTGGGGTTAAACCACAACATTTCGGTAAACGGAAGATTGATTTCCTTTGAAATAATAGAATGCACATTGAGGTCCAACTTTAATTCAATTCTAATCAGTTTCTGGTAATTTTACATTATTTCATTTGTCCCCTTAAATCATATTTAAAGCTATATGCTTACTTTCAAAATAACAGCTTCTGACCTGCTTTACCTAAGCAGATCCTCTTTGTTTTGTTATTTTCTTTTTGTGTGTCTAATGAACAGGAGATAGAGCTGCTCTCCAGGAGCTGAAGATCGAGATGGTTGTATGGGTGGGGTGGGGAGCAAAGCCAAACTGAGCTTTGGTTAGCTTACTGCCAGAAACACTCCTCAAGCGTGTCTTCACGCTCCCATTCCCTGATTGCTTGGCCTAGTGAATGTATTTGAAAAGTTTAGTAAGAAGAACAGGAGAGAATTCTTTTTCACATGGTTAGGGCTGTCTGAGGAAGTGAGAGATGTTTTCAGAAAGAACAAGAAATCTAGCTTTTTTTTGTGTGTGTAACCATTGAGTTTTTATCAAATCATTTCAATCAGATTACGGATGTCTGGAGACATCAGCTGTGGCTCAGTGTTGAGAAGTGTCTGGCTTCAAGCTTAGAATACTGATTTGAGCTCTGTTCCTCTCTTTCATGTTGTCGGTTGAGTCAGTTCACAACGTAGCCACAGGTTTATTCAAGTATAAATGAAAGTCCTGCCTGTCGTGGAGTGTGGGATGGGACAGAAAGTGTAGCATTCTATTGCCAAGCCCCAACAGCAAATTGGGGGGAGGGGGGTGTCTAAATTTGCTCAGTGTGGTGGAATTTAGGTTAGGGCCAAAACTACATTTTTATCTTGCAATTAATTAGCTGTTGCTATTGCTCTATATACTGCATTATTGCATACACGTATTTATAAATAAATGCAAGACTTCTTGTGCTTGTGATACTAAATGGTAGCACTATCTAGATCAGAAGTTAGGCTGGCATGGGTCTAACAAGTAGTCCCATCTTAGATGTGCTTTATCTCTTAGACTGAAGACTTCAAGATAAATCTCACGCCCATGACCCTGACAAAGATCAGCTAATTGAGCAATAACAAAATGGAAAGAACTTTGAGAATTTGTGACCATAGAGTTTGCTGGATGTTTGAAACTGGGAGTTAGCTACTTTGTGGGTGGATCCCCATCAGGAGCCACTTGAATGCTAATCATTCCAGGGGGTAATTTGCCAACTGAGTTCTGAGCATACATGTAATACTTCTTGAGGTGATTATGTTGTTCTTTTTAATGTATCTGCCTTAACCAAGGCAACATCAAATAGTTGCATGACACAGTGGTGCCATGAACTGAATGTTGTATTTAAAAGCTGGTTTGATTACTCAAACTTTGTCAAGTCTGAAGTCATAGCTGTGTGCCTATCGAGTAGTCAGTGGTAATGTTCACTGTTGGAGTGTGTTGCTGTGGGAATGAGATCAAGGAACATTAGGGGGTTGAGGAATGTGGATACTAGGGTGAAAAAAATGTGTGGGAGAGTAATACACAAATAGAGAAATCAGCAGAGTTATTTCAAAGCTTCGTCCAAATGTGATGGTATCCTGCGAAAAGGAAAAGTGAGAGCTAGTCATGAGTGAGGTATCAAAAGCATGTGAGGGAAAAAGTGCTTGAGACTGGAAGGTGGGTTTCAGTGTTATCTTAGGATAGGTTCTTTTCTTTCTATTGTTACTGGATTTTTTTTGGCGAACTTTAAAGGAGATTACAGTGTTTATGTAAACCTGAAGATCACTGTTTATGTTGAGTAGGTGCATCTGTGTTGGATGGAAGAAGAAAAGAGCCCATTGTAGGGGACCAAAAGCTTAGCTTCCATAGGAAACTAGAGATCTTTACAGGATTCCTGTCATCTGACAGATAAATTAACTCACTAGGAATATCTTAAAGTCATAAATAAATGGTTTCTTCTGTAATCTGGCAAGATCTAAATAGGTCTCCCGTCATGAAGTGCTGCTTCTGACTTTCTTGACTGTAGCATGGAAGGAAGTTTCTAAGCATGCAAGTTTTTCTAGCTTGACTGCTGTTGTTTCTAGCTGCCACTGTTGTAGTTTTATGTGTGCTGGGGAGCAGCAGATGCCAAATTATCCAGCCAGCCATGGGAGTTGTAACAATGTTAGCGCCTGCTCAACTAAATTTTTTTTTTTTTTTCCTAGAAATTAACAAGTCAATATGATGAGTTGCTCTGTTAATGGAGAGGATACAAGGAATGCTGGATGTTCTCTTTTGTGGCTACTTGCAAGTTAAAACAGATCTGTGCTTTCTTTCCTTTTCACCTGGCTCTCACTAGCTTCCCCAACAGCTGACCTGCTACTCTGACTTAAGTTCACATAGCTGCCTGCTGTTTGAGAAAGAGTTGCTCTTTACTGTGGGTATTTGCTGTCACTATGTACTGCTCTAAAACTCGGACAGTTGACGTCAGGGCATTAGAGGATGACAAGAAACCGAGGTGTTGGCTCCTAGACTCCTGTAGAGTTCTGTGGCCATGCCCAGCGTCAGCACAATGAAGAGGAAACTGACTGTGCAGCATGCGACAATGGAGGGTTCAAGGGGGAAAACCACTCCCTGCTGCTTTGAGCTGTAACAAGCAATTAAAAACTTGATGTTTCACCTGAATTCTCTCCTAGGGTAAGGCCCCACAATTAAAAATCAGCTCTTTGTATGAAAGAAAACTTAAACATTTACTAACTGGACTTCCAGTAGATGCATTCTGACTTAAAATCTGCATGGTGATGGACTAGTGGGTAAACGTGCATTTTTTTCATGGTTTAAGAAACATTTTTTATGCATCAGAAGTGGAATACCATGGGAATCTTTACAGAGTTGAGAGTTCCTGGATTTGTTTTTGATTTGCCAGGAGGTTATCCAGTTCAGAAGGGGCATGTACACTTATATGTATCTTTTGGTGGTTGTAAATGATCAAAGTGCTATAGGTGGTTAAAGAATGGATTCCTAATCTATCTATGAAATATCTCCCTGGGGAGCTTGCATGTATGTTGACTGCGCTGCAAGACTAGGATTGTCAGGATTGCTATTTTCAGATAAAGAAAATAGAGCACATTAATATTTTTAGCTAGGCATAAGCTTTCTTCTGTGAGAAAGCATTGGTTTTGTTGGAAGCTTTAGTTCTACAGAGGTTTTCATTGAAGAAATAGCTTCCAAGCTGTACTTTCTTAGCTGTATTTAAAAAATTCTTTGCACATTTCTTTGAATTTTATTTCTGTTCTGGAAATATAGCTACTTGCTTTGGAAAACATAGATCAATCTTATTTAAAAACAGACAAACAAACAAACCTTTCCTCCTCCCAAACAATGCAAACAATTACTCTATCCTAAAAAAGAATGTGAGCTTGAATTTTTCTCAAATACCAACAATGGTACCATTTTTGTTCTTTGCTCTACATCTCTCCTACGAAGTGATACTGTGTTAATTAAAAAAAACCCCATCACTCCATCTCAAAATAACAGCATTAGAAATGTGGGTATTTTTCTTTAAAATCAAATCCCTTTTCAATTTAATATTCCTGAATATTGATTTATTGTTTTAAAAATCTTGTTCTTTTCATGGGCCTTGGTTTCTTGTTGGGAATTCATTTTCCCTTTTGGTATTTCACCTGGCTTTCATGTCAGACCTTCAGATGCATTTTCTTCCAAAGACTAAGGCTCTGTACATGGGTTTTTAGCAGGTAACTTTTAAATGCTTTGCTATGGGAAAGGCATAAGCATCTCTTTCCGTTGTCCCTGTAATACAAATGTATTATTGACAAAGTTGCCTGGAAGGACTGCTTTTTCTATAATTTTCGTAAAATCAATTGGGTTTTTAGTATATGTTACATCCAATTTGACTTCCCCCACCCCCAGTTTGATATGCTGGGAGCTTTGCTGAATAAAGTGAGTTAATTAAGAATGTTCCAGTATATGGGACCATCAGTAGGGTAGCAGTGGAAACTTTGTGTTATATTGCCCAGATACTTTTTATGTATAAGTCTCAAGGTAGTTAGAAGGGCAATAGGGAAGAATAGTGCGTCAAGTTTGGGTTTTGTCATTTACTATTTTACCATGTGTTTAGGTATCATTGTATTGCTCTTGACCTTTGTAAAACCTAGTACAGTCCTTCTGTGCTGTCAAACTAGGCTGACAAAACAACTGGACGTAATACTGCAGGTAGAAGGTAATCTACTGAGGTATCTATTGTTTAACTGTCCTTGTCACAGCAGTGTTGAAAGCATTTTTTTATTTGGAAGGAACAATGTTTTGTCTCTGGATCTAGTAAAAAAAATAGAGGAGCCAAAATGTCTGTTAATAACAAAGTTGAGAAAACAAATGTTTACAACTCATCCTGCTGGGTTGTAACCCCTTCAGGCAAAAATGAAGTATATCTTTCTTCAGTACTAGCTGTGGACTTAAACCTTTTGTTCTTTTCATTAAAAATGCATGTTGTGCAGAATTAAATATGAAAGCATTCTGGCTTTGAGACGATAGAAACTAGTTGCATGGATGGATTTTTTTTTTTTAGTTTGCGAGACAAACAAGGCGTTCGTTAGTTGATGGCGATGGTGTAGTAGGAGGAAGTTCCAGAGGTGGAATTTCTGATGATTTTCAGGAATTTGTGTAAAATCAGAAATTCAAGCCGTGACAGAAATCTGGGGTTTGACTTTTTTTTTTTAAATTCAGAAACTTTAATTCCTCAAAAATCAGGTACTGCTATGTGCTGAAAGTTGTCCCTAGGTTCCCAAACTTTCATTCCTTAAAAGTTATTGCTTTCTCCATCTACTCTATGACATCTCCAGACATAAACTTTTCTGTATCCTCTGCTGGTCTCCGATTCATGGTCTCTCACTTCCCCTTGTCTGCAATTTTGATCCTTTTCTTCCACCCACACTACAAAGTAGCCTCACTAATTCCATCCTTGGCACCCTCCTTGAGCTATTTTTACCTCATTCAGTTTTTAAAGTACTCACTACTTGGAGAAAGTCCTGTTTTGCTGAATCTTAAACTTCAGTGTGCTACTGCTGCTTTTCTAAAAGCCTTTCTCATAGATCATGCTTGGGAACTTTGAAGAATTGTAACAATTCCTAAGGCACCTTAACCATTGTGGTTTAAAACATTTGGAAGCTAGAGTGGTCTTTCCCCATCTCCTTTTATTGGTGGCAGATGCTCTTGAAGGCCACACTTGGGTTTGGGTGTTTTAGGTTTTCTTCCCTTCCTTTATGGGGGGAGGAGATTCCTTCCTCCTATTACCTTAAACTGTTTTGCAATGTATGACCCTGTCCTTAGACTCTTTCATAGAGTCCTTCTGCTTTTAGGTTTTTGGATTCTGTTTTTGTGCATTCTTTTAAATTTTGAGATTTAAAAAGAACCTGGCCCTTCAGCTTGGTCCTTCCATCTGGTTT
>NW_009233781.1:33677-99158 GCF_000690835.1 Fulmarus glacialis | reverse complement strand
CCCCCCCCCGCCTGTATTTGATTTCTCTTCCCCTGATTCACCCTGAAACTATAGATTCTTCTTTTTCTAAATGTGGCTTTGTGTTTAAACATTATGTATCACATTTTACCTAGGTTAATGCATGTTATTCCCTTGTACTTACACGGGAATGGAGACTATTTTTGCTACAGTGTTTAAGGGGAGAAAGGCTTCCCAGGCCCTTTCATATGGCACTTTAAGGGGGGGTCATTGGCTGTCTTTGCAGTTGCTGTTCTCGTCTGCTCACTTATCTATGCTTGAGTAATGCCTTAGACATCTCAGGACTTGGAGCTGAGATCTTAAGGCAGCAGTGATAGCTAGAGACATGAAATAGGATTTATTTTATTTTTCTCCTTTCAACTAAGTCAGAGTTTACTTATGACTTTGTTGGGCCAGTAGCAGTAATTTTCTTAATGTATTGTATGCTGTCCTTCCTCAGAATTAGATATATTTAATTTGATGTCTGCATGACAGGTTATCAGGACACTTGTTGTAGGCATGAACTGATGGAACTGTCTCAGATGTGTATTTATTCCTTCAGCTCCTTAATGCTTCCCTTTTGTTTCTTTTTGGCTGGTTGGCTTTTTGGGGGGGTGGGGAGAGGGGTCTGTTTTTCTTCCAAGTGGTATGCACAGGGATCAGAGGATTTTGAAATCTAGATAACTTTTGCGGTTTGTTTTGATTGTTCTTCTGCAGTGTAGGGCACATATCCCGCCCCCCGCCGCTGTAGGTATTATTGAAATAGTCTCAACACACCAGGCAATGCTTGTTCACTGTTACAGAGAAGCAAGGTGAAAATCTAGAAGGTACGGAAAACCAAAGCATTTTATAAGCACTACTTCAGAGCTGATTGTCAGTAGTGAGAGGGATAGGAGAGAACTGAAGCAGCTTATTTTGGAAAAGTAATAAGGATCTGACATCATTGTCTGAACTGTTGGAATCTGTCTTATTTCTAAGCATCTTTCTTTGACTGTTCTCATATTTTCACTGCCCAAACATTCTTACAAACTTTCCAGTCTTCTTCCCAAAATACACTGCTGTAATGCCTCTTTATCCATAAATCTTAAATGAATAAAGGAGAAGGAGGGAAATGCAATGAATTGTAAATGTTAAATGAAACCTTAAAAAATACAATGACTTATTTTAGAAAAAAATGGGGTTTGGTGCTGTGATAATTTTAGAAATATTCAGACAAATCAATCAGTTCTTATTTTTTCTTTCTGATGGTGTTCTTTAAGATACTGCTTATAAGCTTCTGCCTTTTTTTTTTTTTTTTCCTTCCTGCTTTTACTTACCAAAAAATTTTCCTGGATTCTGTAGCTCCAATATGTAAAGCCCGCCAGCTAACGGGTTTACAGGATTTTTTTTTTTTTTAAGGCTGCTTGCCAGCACTTAATCCAGAATAAGTTTTTATGCTAGAATTGAGAATGTTTGGAAATAATGACACATAACATAAATACTGAAATTTCATCTATACAATGCCAAGCAGTATTTTATATGCGTTGACTGTAGATGGAGATTTTAAAATTACTTGGTATCCTGCCTGAGTGGTCTCATGGAAAGGTCTATATGGTGTCAGTCAAAGCTCTGCCCCTCCGCAGAAGAGGCAGATGTCCTGCATGGTGTCTCCACTAGAGAACAACTGGATTTTCCTTCACATCTGATAAATGAAATCTGTCTATACTCCAACTAGCTGATGCTGCTTCTTCCTGTTTGTGATGAAGAGATCTGTGTTAGGAAATGAAGTGCCCAGTGAATTGTTTAGTTTGTAAACAAATGTTTGTCAGAGCTACTTGGAAGAACTTTAGCAACTTAAGAGAGAAACACCCTTGCAAAATCCTACCCTGATTAATTGAGAAGTGTGCAGTTCATTTGCCAACAACATACTCTCAGAAAGGAAAAATGGTTGAGTATGTGAAGAGTTCTTCTGTTACATGTAAACAAAAGCTCCAAGATTAGAAGTAATCATTTTATGGATTTTTAAGTTTCGTTTAAAAATAAAATAAAAAAACAATGAGAACTGGAAAACTCTATCTACAGTTACTGGCCTTTCCCACATCCTGTCACATCACATTTCACATCTCAGTCATACACTGAGAGTAAGTGTTTCCTTGAGTCAGTTTGTGGTATCATGTGAATAAATGCTCAACGTGGTAGAAAGATCTCCAGTCTGTTTGTAAAAGAGCATGTGATACTTTATCAAAGATAGGAAGGTATAGCTAAACATGGCATAGCATTTGTTGAAATTGTAAAAATTCAGTCATTAAGCTCAACCCATTAAAAAACTTTTGGCTTCTGACAGTAAAATGAGATCCATCAGAAAACATGAATCACATCCTCAAACCGATGTAGCTGTACCGGTATTATGTACCATTGTGTTTATCTGTGGCTTTGATTAATAAATATTTTCAGTTAAATATTTAAGTAGCAGTGAGAAAGAAGTGGTTTGGTGACTCTTTATGAGAAAGACTGATCCATTCAGAGATCAGGTGCTGGATATGGAGATTTACTCTTCCCCTTCCCCCCCCCCACCGTTTGTTTGTTTTGTTTTTTTTTTTATAGTAGTCGAGTAATTAACAGAGGTTGCATACCTCCCTCCCTCCCTTATGGACAATCTAGGTGGAAGAAAGTTTCAGTGTCATCTTCTGAACTGAGCAGGTTTGCTGCTGCTGTTGAGCTGGTGGAGTAAGTTTGTTGCAGCTTCTTTATGTCCTTTTCTTCATTAGAAGTCATCAGCGATAAGCTGTTTGTAATCACAAAAGTCTGAGGTAATTCCTTTTTTTCTTGTTAAGGTTAAGCAAGGCTTTTGTTGCTTTAGGCCCTCTTCCTTTGCCTGTATTCGCCTTAGGATATTCTTTTAGTTTGGGGGTGTTTTCATCATCATCAAAGTGTCAGCTTTGAATTTCTGGATCCGAAGAGAGCCTTTCTTCTTTAAGCTAGCAGCACTACGGTAGTGACTTTATATCCATGTAATAAAAATTCCAAAAATTCTGGTCGTTGTTGTTTTATGTGTGTCAGAAGAACAGCCGGATGGCCATTAGCCACAACTTGAATCTTCTCTGATATGAAACCAGAGTTCTTTCCATGGATTTCCTCCTTTTGGTGGCATTTGAAACCCAACCCTTACTGGGAGAGAGAAAATGTGGCACTTAGGAGAGGTCGATGGGATTTAGGTTACTGGTACTTAGAGTTTTACTCGGTAGAGCGAGGGTGAACTTTTCAGTTTCACAGAGTTTGCAGCTAAATTTTAGCACAGTCTTGTCTGTGTCTCTTTGTGCTTCTGTCATCTGTGTAGATAGCTGCCCATGAACTTTTTTCCCAGATTGATTACCTGCTCTGTTTTTCAGCATATTAACTTTAGTTTTATAACAACATTCTGTGAAGCACTGATCTACTACAGTTAAGTTTGGGGATATTGGGACAAATTTCAGAGAGATTTTAGCAAATTAACTATCTGCAGCCTGTCCCTGACCTAGCTCCTACCACTAAGGATGAGAGTAGAAGCTCTGGTCTAGATGATGATCTGATCTACACACCTTGTCAGTGAAGCTTCTATTGCTGTAGCTGTGTTGGTGGTAACTTTGCCTATCCTTCCCCCTTCATCCCCACCGCCCACCCCACCCCAGGCCTTTTTTGGCCAGTGTAGACAAATTCAAGGTTCTCTAGTGCTCTTGAATCAGGATCATTAGTTTCTAATTAAGAAGTTTGCCCTGTATTGGTATTAGTAATTGCCTTTTTATTTCCACTGACACTCTGCTGGCATGGTGCTTACCACTTGCTTGAAGATAAATTGGTAAAAAATGTGGATGTCTTGTACATATAACTAGCAGTACATTCCTCATTTTAAAGTTTTTAGTGATATAATGTATTCAACAAGCAACAATTTCTTCTAAAACGGTTTTGAACAAGTACAGTGGTTAACAGTTAAGCACTCTTGGTCTTTCTATTTCTAAAGTGTGACACCATGTGAATGGCATGTTCATGAGTTACTGCATAGTTACAGAGCATGAGCATGTAAATCATTCAAAATGCTATTTGGCTGGTTACTTTCATGGGTAGGAATGTGGAAAATACTGGATTTCTGATGGGATTTCTGACTGTTGTGGTAACACAGGATACAGAATTATTAAATACTTAAAATAATTTGAGAGGTGTCTAATAAAAATTTTTTATATATATTCT
Organism: Fulmarus glacialis; assembly: GCF_000690835.1. NCBI lineage: Eukaryota > Metazoa > Chordata > Aves > Procellariiformes > Procellariidae > Fulmarus > Fulmarus glacialis. The sequence continues at coordinate 94,958 of NW_009233781.1, read as the reverse complement.
TTTAAGCATTTTACAGAGATTCTCTGTTGATTCAGAGAAAACTTCTAAATCCAGGGAGAACCTACAGAGACGGTTTCAGATCTCAGGAATTTGTGTGTATGTTTTAAGGGCTTTGTGAGATCTTACAGCTTAGATCATTAGAGCACTATTTCTGTCCTTTCCTCTGAAAGCCACAAAGTAAGAAGATCCTTTTTCTCTGAATTTCCTTGGGTGTTTTTACATGACTTCCTGGGTGGGAGAAGTGTGTTACTTTTTTTAGTTAATATTTATAAACTTAAGTCACATTGTTTCAAAGCACTTAGTATACATCTATACACTCTCTAGCTCAGGTAGGTACCATATTAGAAGTTTCAGAAGGAAAGAACCAGGAAGATAAAATGCTGCTAAATTGGAGGGTGCTGTTTCTCATAATGAGAAGGGACTCAGTTATAGGAACTCTGATAAATAAAGTCTGTAGACAAACTGCCCAGCTGTACTTTAAGATGAAAACAGGATGTTGGTTGTATTGCTGGAGGACTACTGTATAAATCAAAGGATATGCTATTATTGCTGTGTAAGGAAGCTGTACTCCCTTAGAGTAGCTCTGTATATAAAAGAATGGTAATTGCCATGCTTATCAAGGACTGGCAGTTCTTTTCCAATTGTGACCTGGTGAATCCACCTCTAGTTCATGACTTAAAACGTTGCCAGTTATTTTAATCCCCTATTCAATAGGACAAACAGAATGTGGTTATTTTTATCTCTTTATGGTTCTTTAGATTATACAAACAGAAAACCCCTTTTCTATATTCAAGCCAAAGGTGGTTTACTGAGGGGGATGTGGATTGTTTCCCCAGTGCCTGTGAAACTCTGCCGGATCAAGTTGTGTCCACTTAGTCATGTCATCTGGAAATGGCCAGGTGGCTTTCTCCCCTTGCTGATGTCTGACCTTTCCTTCTCCTAACTGTTTTTTTTTTTTTAAGAGTTTGCTTATAGACCCTTTAAATTTGTTTGATAGGCTAAGCCATTTTTTGTTTATTCTCATAAAGTCTTTTAAAGTGCTTCTCTGCCCCTACTCCACTCAGTGTACTGTTCTACTGTTCCTTAATGCCGACTAGAATGGTGTTACCTTTAATTTTGTTTTTAAAATTAATTTAATAGTTTTATGCACTATATCCAAGTACGCTTTTTCTCTTTAGGAAGGAAGTATGTCAAATTACTTTTCTGCTTTTGGTGTCCACCAGTTTATTTTTTCTCTTCAGGAAAATCATAGAATCATAGAATTGTTTGAGTTGGAAAGGACCTTTGAAGATCATCTAGTCCAACCCCCACGGTAGATCTGTCATACACTGTAGGATAGCCTAGATTGCTATTTAAGAAATATAAGTAAGTTTCTCTTAGGCAGAAGTAGTTTAATCTGGAACAACAGTAAGTATATGGATAAAGGTTAAATTGATGTTCCAGTAATATTACATGTGTTTTTATAGATAAATTTTTGGGATAAGTCCTCAAAATCAGAACTGTTTTGGTAGTGTAATTTTAGCATAGCAGTTTACAGTGGTTAGTAAAGAGTTGTCAGCCTCTTAGTATTTGTACTCAAGTGCAGAGTTAGCCTCCCTGCAGTAAGGCTCCTGACCATGAATCAGATTTGAAACCAGTACATGCTGATGATGCCTACAGGGTAGAGGAACAAAGAGTCTGGTAAGAAAGTGAGAAGGCGGCAATGGTGAGTCAGTTATGCAGAACTGTAAGGGAAAGCAGATGTACTTCGCTCTTGAAAGAATCTTCACTCTTGAAGGCTTTACAGCATAAACTTAATATTGTTTTAATATTAATTTTACTGCATACTGAATTATAAATTCATCTTTCAAATTTATAGTTTTCATGACGTTTGATATTCAGAATGACTTTTCTATTATTTACTGTTGCTTATCTGCATTTCCCTGAAGTTCTGTGAGAGAAGGATGTTGCAGGAGCTGTTTAGGCTTATGTAACAACTTGTCGTAATACCTAAGAAAAAATATGTCTATAATATAATGTTCCGAGAAACATTTCAGTCCTGTTGTTCAGCCGGTAGCACATTCGAAATAGCAACTTCTTTAAAGGGCTAAATAGTGCTGTTATTTTGGAACATTACTCACTACTCTTATAAATTTTCGCAGTTGAGAGAACTGGTTGTATTAGGTTAAACAAGCTACGCTCCTGGTGTTTGAGCTATTTTCTAAATCACACTTACATAGTGTACACATTATTTGTGTATGCTAGAAAACTATTCAGTCAAAAGTATTGGAGGTGAGATGCTCTCAGGGGATACCTTTTGGAGCACTTTTTTTTTTTTTAACATAAATGTTGATATAATAACTTTAGATTTAAAACTGGGATGTAACTGCATGCCAATATCAATTAACGGATGTATTTCTTAAGAAGTAGAATCTGCTTCTTTCTGCTTTTTCACGGGGGTGGAATAGGAGGAAGAAATCTCAAAATCTTTAATTTGTTTCATGTCTGTACTAAACAGTTGTAGGAATTAATCAGGAGTGAAGTCTTTTTGTCGAAACACAATGAGTGTTTCAACAATGAGTGATCAAGTACAGATCAAGTTATATTGGATGTACTTTGGAGGATACTATATCACATGTAGCGATATGTAATTTCTATGGAGGGAGAACCTTTTCTGGGGCCAGAAACTAATTTATTTGAAAACATATTTGTCAGTTATCAGATGTCTTAGTGTCTGTAGCAGCGGTTCATCAAATAAGGGTAGGTAATGATCTAGGGTAGACCAGTGATTTTGGAAAATGCATATAGCTTTTAAGTAGTCATGCCCTATGGTCATTAAAGATAAATTTTAAATTCTAACTGTTCATATAAATGCATGGTGTTCTTTAACAGGCCAGAAGCGTGGTTATCAGGAGACATGCTGTGGAATTACCCTGATGTGACCTTGTAACTGCTGGATTTGAGAAGCATTAAGCATTATTTGAACTGGTCCAGTACTCTGAAGGCCTCTTAATTATTTTTCTTAAAACTTCTTATGACGGGGGATGTATTGTGGAGTTCTTGTCTCAGTTACGCACTCACACAGACAGTTCTCATTGTGCAGGTTGTATTGTACCTTAAAATTATTATGATTTTTTTGTTTGTTTGTTTTTTAAATTTTTGAGCAAGTATCACAACTTTTCATCAACAAAGCAAATAGCTGTTGCTTTTGATTAGTAACTTAAACCTTGGCAAGTATGTAAATTCCTCAGCAGGGCACTGGTTTTGAAGAGCTACTTATGTTCTAGTGAGAAGTCTTCTGAACAGATTGTTTTAGAAGATGTGAGTTTTTTTTTTTTTTTTTAAACCTTTTTTCCTGCTTCTCTACTACATTATCTGCACTGATTTACTCCTTTCCTCCAGGAAACACATCTGCATTGAAGATCCGGTCTTCTGTTTATTTAGTTCTTGCTGCTTATTGCTTCCATGAGGTCCTCTTTGACCTTACAATTAACAGAAAAATAACTGATATCCTGGGAATTAAATCAAGAAGAAATTAAGTACAAGGAGCTGAGGAATTCCTTCACTAATCAAGCTTCCGTTTTGACATGCAAAGATCCTCAGTAATAAAAATAAAGATTAAAAAACCCCGTAAGGAGCATGTTTTTCACAGTGTCTCTGCTGCTTCATGGAATGCTTTAAACTAGAACAGTCAGGGATACCACTGGCTCCTATTGTTAAGTGTTGGCTTTGTCATCAGAAAAAGTTAAAGTGTATTTGCTGGAAGGTACTCTAACCTGGCCTGAGCCAGTTTTTATTTATCTAATCTGTTTTGGCTAATTGTCTTTTAGGTAGAATATTTGCATTATACCATAGCATTTCATAGTCCCAGCTGATATACCTCAACTTCTATTCTAAATTGGTCTGCTGATGTAAGGATTCTTGCTGCAATTAGTGCAGTACTGAAATAGTAGTAAATATGAGATCACTCGCTTTTAAGCTTAATCACATACAGCAAATCCAGTGAAGTAACAATGGTGGCTCTGAGATCTGCTTTGTTTGTTTCTTTATATTGTATTATATTATTATAATTTGCTTGGAAATAAAGATGACTGGTGAGAGATAAAACTGGCATATCAAAGAATTGAAAGGGTTGATTGCTATGTTGTCTGCTTAATGTCACTTTAAATATCTAGACTTGCTAATTTGGTCTGATTTGAACATAACAGTGTCACATTTGAAGGCAGAGGATGCCAAAAAAGGAAGGAGATGATTTACATCCCTTGAGCTTCCATAAGTGGAAGTTTCAGATTGGAATTTGGCTATAAAATACTCAGATTTTTCAGAAACAGTTACATGATAAAACAGGATGGGGTACCAAGGCCTGTAACGGGATCCTTTGGGAACTAAGCTTGTATGTACCTTTTCCAAAATGTAGGAAAGGGTTTGCTCTGTCTTGGCAAACAGCCAGCTTGTTTCAGTTTCTACTGTCTTGGATTTTACAATGTACTTACATGTTTAAAAAAGCCAAAAAACTTCAGGCTAGTATCATAAACAAGTTCTACTGTACATCTTGAGATTGGGCTCTCCTGCTCCTAACTCAGACTAATCTTAAATTCCACAATACCAAGCCTTAATATTAGTGAATATATGGAGTTGTGTTTCATTGTGCTGATGAAATTAAGCTATCCATGCATATTTGTTTGTGGCATATAAACAAGAGTATGTTTTGCAGGTGAAAGGATCTAACTCTAAATACTACTAGAATTGCTGTTTATTCATATGACTTATTCTGTTGATTTACATATGCTTACAAATACTTATGTATGTATACTCACTGACAGTGTTTGAGTTCAAGCATTTTCCTTTGTTTTCTACAGCTTAATCTTACAAGTTCTGCATATTTTCAGATAGCAATGCTGTATATGTTGTCACTGTTGGTAGTTGCCAACAGTAGAAATAATCTGCCAAACATTAAATTAATTCTGATTACACACTTCCCTTAACACAGCTTTTAAAGAAAGCTAAGTGTCTTGAATTCCAAGTACACAAACCAATACGCTCAATATACATGTTCTTCTTCAGGAATCTGTGGTGACAGCTGTCACTGACCACAATGTGGAGCTTCACATAATCTCAAGAAGAGCAGAAAGATTGTTCTTTCTAGTTTCAGTTTGTGTTCTTGTTCACTTCCAGCCCCCTCACTTAAAAAGCCTGGAAGGCTGGGACTTCTAGCCAGTGTTACCCAGTAGGATGTTGCAGGTTTGCCCACTATGAGCAAGTGGGGATGATTTCCTTTCTTCTTTTTCTTATTTAAAAAAAAAAAAATTAAAAGAGTATGAACAGGAGTGGACAACGTGAAGAGGCAGTTTCACCCCTCCAATGAAGAAGGTGAGGATTTGGCAGTGTTAGGTTTACAGTTGGACTCAATGATCTTAGGGGTCTTTTCCAACCTAAATGATTATATGATTCTGTCTTTTCCTTCACCAGTCACTTAGCTGAATGACTTGGCATCAGTTGTGATAAAATTATGCAGCCATGTAACTGGGGCTAAAAAAGACCAGTAAAAAGACAGAGAAATGATAGCTCGGCCTAGCTGTAAAATTTGTCTTGCAATTTTCTCAGAAGCTTATGTCATTGTTATGATTCTTTGCTTCTGACAGCCACCTGGTATCCTTATTAGCCACCTTTGGCCCCAGAAAGCTAATGGTATATAGTATTTTTAAAGACTACTGGATCATACTTAAACTTACAGTCTAAAAAAATGTTTCACATAGTTTGCAATGTTACTGTGGCAGATGTATCCCCTGTTCAACCCTGTTGTTTCACATCAGCAAATATGCAGAAAATAGAATCATGAGACTAAAAATGATGATGAGCTTGAGAAACCACGTGACTGCATGCACAGAAATGGTGCACTGGTGCGAGGTGTTTTATGAACAACCGTTATTAGCCATGTTAATTTTCTTTTTTGTTTAGAAAACAGATTCAGCCAGGCTGTTGGTGAGTAGTTAGAAGGTGTGGTCTAGTAATTCATACCGTGATTAGCCATGGGAGCCAGTGAGGTTGTGTAGCCAGTGGTTGGTGCTTAGATATAGATGGCGAAAGGTTGGTGGACCTTTTGAAGAGGAGGAGAACAGTGAAGGCATCCAGAATCACTCAGTCTGTTTCCTCTGTCCTTGCCTACTGTAATCCCTAATTTGACAGGTGAATTCTGGTACCTCCTAGCAGTAAGTCACAGCTTGTTTGGTCCTCTGTACATATCTGAAGTGACAAATAAAGCTGTAGTCTATTTTTATGATCCCTATCTGTATGTCTGAGTCAATACTAGACCAGCTTTGTCTAACAAACTTAATTTGTGGCTGTCCCAGCACTTTCAACACAAAACCACTTACGTATTGTGGTAGCTGCAGTTACATGGTTACATTCATTTTCCATGCACATTCACTCCCCAGTTCTACTGAAATTGGTTCTACTGAAATTGTTAAAGAAGTCTTCATGTATGCAGGCTACATTTTAAAACTGACTAGAAATCTAGGAGTGGAAATACCTTTTTGATCCATTAGATAATCTTGATAGCTGTTATTAATCTCTCTTTTAAATAGATGATAAAATAAATTTATTTCCCTTAGAAAAATGCAGAAAGCTAACATAAGTTTTAGTTAGTAAGAGACAGAGACAAGATTGTCATAGTGTGATGGGACTTCAACATACTTCTTGGACGCCTCCTGGGAGTGATCTGATGATAATAGTCACCTGTCTAAACTGTTAAATTTTTAATTTGGCAGAATTTGTACTCGTAAGATACTCTTGTACTGTTCAGTTCAAGAAATAGGAGCTTTGCATATGTTTTTAGCTTATGCTGTCAGGCATACCATACTAGCAGTACAGATATTTTTGTCTTTTCTGGATTTTTTTTTTTTTGATCTGCAGTAATTGGTTGTTTGTTTAAAGGAAGGCATTTGTGTTTTAAAAACAAATGACACACACACAGCTGTGTAGCCAAGTGACCCAGAGAAAATGAGTTCCCATGATCTATGTGTATGTGCAAGTGACGGGGCCCAGAACTTGTTCCTTGTCCAATAGTTCAGTTGTGCATGGCCTCAAGGGAACACGTGGCCATGCTCCTTGTACTGTTAACTTTCCATGGGAATGTAAAAATGTGTCTCACAGAGCTGGCTAGGAATAGTTGCACTGGGGGGGTTGTTTTACTTTTTTAATTTTGTTTTCTTATATCTAAATTCCTGTGGGTTGTATAGAAATTTGGGCTACATATTGATTCCACTTTTGAGGAAAAGTGTAAAATTGTGTGATACTGCAATTGTTAAGAATTGGACATAAATGTTTTGCGTTGCAGTGACAAAAGCTACACAGCCATTTAGTTTCTGTTCTTTACGTTCTTGAACAAATACTTCTGTTCTAGGATATTTGAAAAATGAAGGGAACTTCTTAGTCATCTGCATAAATAAATAGATATGAAGTTCTCAGATACCTGAGATGTGAAAACACAGATTTTTGTTTGTTTGTTTTGGGTTTTTTGTTTTGTTCTACAGTGGGTGAGACAGGACTAGGATTGGCAGAATCCTTTCTTTGGTGTTTGATTTTTGTGAGTTAAAATTTTAGTGTTTGAATTTTTTTTTTTCTTGGGGGGTGTGTGGGTGTGTGTGTAATCTCTTATCTGGAATTCAAAAGCCATATCATAGACCAAGTGCTGTTCAAGTTACTAATGACCAACTATGGAAGCTTAATGCATCGGCTAATTTTGAAATTGTGATTAGTAATTCGGTTATTAGCAATATGATTAGCAATTTAATTGCCATCCTGAGGCGTTATTCCAAACCTCTGCAAAATATGTACAAATTAACTATGAACACTTCTCTGCCTTAAGTAAGGAAACTAAAAAGCGGAAAAAAACAGAACTCAAATAGAAGACATGCTAGTTATTTCCTCCATATATCTCATTATACACAGCTTTCTCAGAGGCCATACTTTTAAGGGTATGGCCTTGATGAGCAAAATACCTACTTCCAAAATCTGTACAGTTCTGTTTAGCTTTCTATTAATAATGGTATAGGTGGCAATAGAGGTAGACAGAAAACCTATCTGAAGCACTGTTAGATTGCATCTAGAGTGTCTATTTTTAACTTAAATAGTTTATTTTATTTAGAATTAATGGAGCTCAATTCCATTAGTTGCATCAGCACGTGACCTTGCTGTGTAATATGTAAACATATTATAGTTTACGTAATTGATGAACTGGGAAGTTACCATATGAAGTGTTGTAAGTATAGTTACTCAGTGTCTACAGGCAAACACTTCAGCAGAAGACCTTGCTCTTCAAACCCAAGCAGAGGAAATAATAATAGCTAAATCTTTTCAGTAATAAGTATCTTCCTTTGTGTTTTGTTGTTGGTTGGTGGGGTTTTTGGGGGGGTCTTAAATACTTTTCTGTTAAATATATGATTTTTAAGAAATACTGACTCCAGGCACTGAATTTTTGGAACCAAAATCAATTTATTTTACCAGGTCACTAACTTGTTGATTCAGTATTTGTCAGGTACATGTTCTGAAACCGTTTATTAGAACGTAGAGTGCTTTAGTATAAGAGTCAGCAAAATAGGTAAATAATATGCTCAAAACAAATTTGTATAGCTTCGGAAATCAATACTGTTACATAATCATCTGCCTTATCGAATGTTGAAGTCACTGCTATATTGGCGCATTTCTTTGCCGATGTATTATGTCATGCTATCCAATAGCAAAATAATCTCCATATACAAACAGTTTAAGAAATACAAGGAGCAATCCTGTAACAGAAAGAATGGTTTATAGTTACTTGGCAGTTGAAACAATTACCAGTCCACTCTTGAACTTCTGTCTGAGGGAATAAAACTTTCAATTTTTTAGAATTCTTGCCCTCTGAAAAGGGGTAAGAAAAATGACAGCAGATGAATTGGTGTTCTAGTTTATAATATGACGCAACTGAACTAAAATACAACTTTTTGCTTGTTTTCATTTATTACTAGAAACATTGACAAGGAAGACTGTTGCTGATCATACTTTCAAACTGAAAACTTAAAATGATCTAGGACTTCAGGTGACTAAAATGGTCGTGCATGGTCATATATTATCTGTTAGTTTAGAATCTACTGAAATATTAGGTTTATACCTTGAAGGAACCTTTTGTTTTATGAAGTGGCAAGTAACTGTCACAATCCTGGATGACCTCCAAATCTCCTTTGAAAATCAGTTTCTTCACTAAATGAACAGGAATAGCTTTTCTTGCAAATCTTTTGGCTTTTAACTCAAATGCCAGGGATTTGAAATTTGGGAGAGAAGAAGCCAACAAAGCAGATTACATAGACTCCTAAGTCTTGAAATATTGCTGTACTAAGTCTTCTATTTTGAATGAAAGGATGGATGATTCTTTTATACATTTGCTTTCTCGGAAGTTAATACTGTCCTTCCTTTCAGAGGAAAAGAGAACTGTTTAGAGATTTTTGCCATCTCAATATTGATAAAAAGTCATGGTATGAAGAAAATTCTTTAGCTTTTGTATGAAAATGCACATGCTTTATGAAGATTTTTTTTCTTAAATTATTTCAAAATTAACTGACAAACCCAAAATACATATCAATTCTTAGAGTATCTTTACAATAGCATTCTTGTGTTATGCTCCTAAGTACCATTTAATGAATTTATAAAATACCCTGATATCTCTGCAGTAGAGTACCTCTTAAGATGTGATTTATATTCTAGGGATATTTGTTGCTGAACAATACAATGCTTGAAGAAAAACTAATGAACCAGTCTCCTGTTTTATACAGATGGGATTAGATATGCTCTGATTTGCCTGGAAAAGAGTAAGAAGCCAAGTAGTTTCAAAATACAGCCTACCTGCAGTGCCACCCCGTGGCTTTTTTTTTCATGGCTTCTCTTAAACTAACCAGTTTCTGTTCCCTCATCCCCAGCGGGAAGTTTACTTGTGAACTTCTTAAAATGTCTGTACTCCTGGCTGCAGACCTGGTCTAACCAGGATAGTAGAGCACACTTCTTTGCCTAACTTCTCTGAGGTTTTGCTGAAACCTGCTTCGATGGAGAACCAGAAAGAGGATTTCTGAGCAATACCGGTTCATTCACCTACCGCATCAAATCACTAAGCAATAGCTGGTTTGGTCATTGAAAAGGAAAGATCACGTTTGAGCTGGAAAGCAAAAAAATGTATCGATTCACAGCAATAACTTGAAGGAGCATGTTAATTGGTCTCATCTGTTCCAGCAATGCTATGTATGCATATAGTTTGTTCCCACATAGTCAGTTTTCTAGGAAGATAGTTTCATTTTAAAATTAGGTTGTCTAGGTAGATACAACATTTCTTATGGAGACAGTTGATACTATTTTGCATTCAAGATGTGCATTTTTGTTGACTTTAATTGAAGGATGTCAGAGAGACTTTGTTCTTAAAAGCAGCATTATGCTTTGAGGGATATGTTGTGTTTTGCCTTGCACCATTTTAAAGAGTCGCTCAAATCTTGGTTGGGTAAGTACCTGCAGGTTTAAGACTGTGGTTTTCACGTATAGGAACTAATACAATGTTGAGGATATTTCATGCCAAGCAAGCATATAAGAAGGAACTTTTCAACACTTCACCTGCCTGGCCTGCCTCAGAGAGCAGAACCTGTTTTCTTCCTCACAGCCAGCTTAGTCTTGCTAACGTCTCTGGATGAAAAGGAGGGTTTTGCCTATCTGTATTTTCTTCCCGCCATTCTGGCTGGGAGCAGAACACACACTCTTGCCCCTTCTGCCGAGGTGGCAGCACTAACATCATCGCTTAATGCAGGAGCATCAGCAGCGATTCTCTGGGCTTACCACCACAGCCCACCACCTGTCCCCCATACACCAAAAGCTGACCTGCCTGACTCTCCAGTCCAAGGAGAGAGTTTGGCTACATTTTTGAGTGTTTAAAGTTGATGCTTTTAATGTTGTAAGAGGTTTTGTTGTAATGCTTTGAATGTGCTTTCAGTATTTTCTTTGCTACAAAAGTAGTTACTTATTTTAATGAAATGAACTTTCCATGCTTGCATTGCTCTGCTGTTGGCCTGGTTGCGCTGCATCGGTTTCCTCACTTTCACAGAGCACTTGCTGCCTGCCCCAGAGCTACTCACGCTGCGCGGAGGCAGGATGAGTGACTAAGGGGACAAATCGAGTCTGGACTAGCAAAGCCTTGGCATGTGTTGTTTAGACACCTCTGGTCTTTGGCATCTTCATTGAGGGCTTTGTATTTTTCTGTGATAGAAACGTAAAATGTGAGAGCATGGTAAGTATCAAGCTGTATATTTAATATGTATAGGCTTTCTCTGATACGCAGGTGCTTATGTTCACATTTGTGTCCTAATTACAGAAATTATACTTGGCCTTTTCTAGAAGGCAAACGTTTCTTTTTCTGAATTCACAAATCTTGCTTGTAAACTTTAAGTAGAGGTGTGTGAATGCGGGGTCTGAGTTCTTGCGGAATCTTACAGCCAGCAGTAGAAATATCTGATACTACAGACCGTACCTGTAGGTTGCACTGTTTGTTATGTGGAGTTGGAAGGTCTTAAATAGTGAGAAATAAAAATGCAGAGTCGTCTTCTTCTAGTGTTGGCAGAAGGATTTGCATTCTTTGACAAGAAGTGTAGCTTTTTTTTTTTAAAATTTTGTTTAATATAAATGCAGTGTGTATCTAAGCAAAATGATGAACAAAAGGCTTAAAAAGGAACAGTTAAAAGACTGTACTTTATTTTCATAAAACTGTTTTGAGTAGTTTAATACTTGCAGTTAAATACATCCTTTTGGAAGTCTGGATTTCCAGGTAGTAACAACCAAAGGTAGAAGAAGTGGATGTGAGGGAAAGTAATGGAGAAGTTTTTGATTACTTGTCTTTATTTAGGAAGCTTGTTTGCTCTTTCTGCCACATATCAGACTCCTCCAGTATTGGGGATGTGTAAACTAAAGTGTCTTTATTTAAGGTAGTTACTGCAGAATCTCTTCGGGCTGCTGTAAATTGCAATGGAAGGAACAACTTCACTGTACTTTAGATCTTGGGTTTTGTTCAGTGGATGTTTTTCAAATGACTCAGATGTAAGTCATGGACAATTCTGATTACTCTTTCTTAAAACAGAAAACAGAATATTGAAATGTACATATGCATGTACGTTCTTGTGTATCACAGGTCCTGGCTTGAGTCCTTCCTGTATTAGAATTTTGGCTAGCAAAATGTCTCACTTCATTCCCTAGATCACAAAAAAAAAAAGAAATTTTATTTTAAGGAAATATATTTGAAAACTTGTATACCATGTGATTCAAGCACTGGTAAGACTTCAGCATTGTGAAGCCTGTTAGTGTCTGTGATGGCACTTTATTTCATTGGGAAAGAAAATCTGTGCTTGCTGTTGTGAAAGTGAAACTCATGACTGTGCTGTATGCCCTTCCATATCTTTTTAATAGGTACTTTTGTTTATATCGTTCTTTAAAATAAAATTTAAAGCTCATCTATGAACCTTTATGAAAAGATGCTTTTTGCTTTTACAAACAGTTCACAAGGAGAGGGAAAACCAAAACCAAACAAAAAACCCAGTGTTGATACATGCTGTTCCTTCAGTTCTGTGATATGCTGTGTCTAACTTGGGCTGTTTGATGTTTGATAGAAAAAAAAAAATGCCAGAAGTAGCCACCTACCATAACTGTTTGCCTTTCTGTTGAAGGCTTGCAAAGTTTACAGGGCTAAAGTAAAAACTAAATCATAAAAACTTAGTGTATTGTATGCCTAGTTTAAAAGTAGATAATATCAGATAAACAGGCCAAATGTTCTGTGGCTGGTATATCACTCTACAATAATGTAATGTGTTTTTAGCAGCACATCAAGACAAGACACCTAGAAACATTTGTGAACTTGCTATGACATAAGAGGCCTCTTACTGCATGAGTAAATATTTTCCTTTTTCTCTCTCTTTCTTTTTTTTTTTTTCTTTTTTTTTTGGTCCATCAGAACTCGGCTTCATTAAACTGTGCTGTTGGCATTTCTTTTCTCCTCCTGCTTTCATTCATTTTGTTCTTTGTAAGCTTTTTCATTTGATAAGGTTTCAGTATTTGTACTCCACACAAATAGAAGTGTTTCAATACTTATATCACCTCTTTTTTTTTAATCTTTTCTGAGTAGGTAGAAAATCAAGCTGACAGTCCTGCTCTGTGAAGAGCTTATAAGAACTTGGGATGTTTTAACATACAGAATTTTGTTAAGCATCGGTTTTGTACTATTGCACAGAGGAGACAGTCTGCACAAGTGGCGTAGCACTGTGTGATGAGCTGTACACCCATGCAATATAGGGTGTTGTACCTAGTTTCTAGAATATCTGGTTAGTCGAGTAGCAATTTCAAGGAGCCTATGAGCTACTCTTGAGGTAGTGCAAGGAGGGTTTCTACATTCAAGTGGGTGTTCCAGCAAAATATTAGAATGGTGGAAGATGAAACGTGAGCTGTGTCAGTTTTTGCCAATGTAAAGTACATTTTTTCCACCCCCACATGATAGCTTATGGCAGGAGCATTTTTCTAGGACTATACTGTAGATTTTCTAAAAATAAAATTAAAAAGTAAATTCCCCAATACTATAAAGTGTAATGGACATTGAGTATGACTGGAGCACTTGCACTTCTTCTGAATATTACTCTAGAATTACGGTTTGAAGCAGACAAAACCAAACTTGAGCCTTTTTTTTTTTTTTTAAATTTTAAATCATAATGGCGCAAATAGCACTTTCAGGGTGCTAGCCTGTTATGTTTGATCTTCTTGGAGATATTTTAAACTGTTTTGTTAATGGTACCATACAGTCTCTGCTGTATGTAGAATGAAGTCTGTATTTTGGAAGGTATATTTTCTTCTCTTTTTTTCAACTTTGTTGATTTGAGCTTTCTTCTTTTAAATGCTAGAGAGAATCCCGAAGCATGACTAGCTGCCCCTTGCAGAAGTTGGTGTGGTACACTCCCAGTTTAGTTGTCTATGATACTGATTCCAAAGATGTGTGCTTATCTGAATTAAGGAGTTTGTGTGTGTGCATATTAAGTAAGAAAGAACACTGTATTTTTTTTTCCTCGTTCCTGTCATATGGGTAGCAGGGAACCTGAGGCATGTTTCTTCCCTGGTGCCATCTTTGCAACCATGGGCTTTTATTCTCCAGATGGCTTCTTACCCCTTTGGAACAAAGGCCCTCCTGTAAATCAGTTTCAGCTCCTGTAAAACAAACTCTGATCTGAATTATTTGATGTCTTCATTAAAAACAGGAGGGCTTTTAATTACAAATTTTAGCACTGATCCCAGTGCAATTAACTGTAGAATTTTTCCATTGTCTCGTGTTTACTTCATTTTGAGGAAGGACCTGAAACTTGCATGACAAAGTTTGTAACTATAGTATAATGTTTGCTTTTGTTCTTTTTTCTTTTTTTTTTTTTCTTTCTTTCTGATTTATCATCTGAGAAGCACAGGAACTCAAAAGACTAAGACAACACCACCAGGTACGCAGTTCTGAAGAATGGAGTGAGTGAGTGCTGGATGAAGCAAATACAAGGTGTCCTTGCTTCACAAACTGTTTAGCAATGAAACATTGCAATTATATTTTTAACTTTTTGTTTTGGGAGGAGAAGAGTGAGTGTTACTAAGCTTGACCAGAGGTACAGGTTTTTAAAAACAGCATTATACTAAGTGTAAACATTCAGAACAAGAAACTTGTTCAACTTCTTATTAAAGCTACATCTAAATTCCTTACAGCAACAGTGCCATAAAAAGATCTGTCAAAGTACAGACTATTCTGTCAAGGAATGGATATGATTATGAAAACTTGTATGTGAAACTGGATCTGAAGGTTTCTGAATTAGAGCATGGGATTTTTCAGAAGAAAATCACTGTGGGAGCTTTATTTTGTCTGTCATTTTTTGATTAACTTTCTAGGCCTCTGAGAGTGATTTAAGGAAGCACAGTAACTCTGTTTGGAGCTGTAATTCTCAGATCTCCAAAAACACTGTGGGGTTTTTTTTCAGCTGTTTGTTTTTGGTACATTTGATTGTTGAATCCCATAGTGACATTTAGTGTTCCAGAAAGTCTTTGTTTTGCGTGGCTCCCGCTTCTGCTGGTTAAGGAAGATAATACTGTTTTAGTTCTCCTTAATGTTGTCTAAATAAATTGTGAAGAAGTGGGAGGGCTCCAGAATCTTACAGAATAGTCATAATAATAATGTGTTTGTTAAATAATAAGACGTTTTTTCTCTGTCCCTGCGGTTCTCTGTCATGAGTGAGTTTGGGGGCTTAAAAGTTATTTTTAGCATTACAGCTTTTACATAGTTGGATACTGTCTCTTTTTAACTATGTAACTTCAGTCACAAGTCAAGTTTTCCACATTATGTTCCTTTCCTGATGGCTTGGCAGTAGCTATCCTCTTTTGAACCTCTAGCACTTCAAAAAGCGGTACGGTTGTTTCCATTGCTCTTTGCCTGGTAACTCAGTATGTTACTGCTTGCGCAAGAGTGCTGCATTTTCTCAGTGTAGATTTCTGGTGATGGCAGTTGAAAAAACCCAACAACAACATTCAGTATTATTTCGGGACCTGGTTCTGCCAAGCTACCAGTTTTCTTGTGCCATAGCACCAGCGCAGGTATCAGTTATCTGGGGATACGCCTGTACCACCCAGAGAAGGCATGACTGGAGCGTGGGTATGGCTATTCACTGCAGCTTTAATCTTGTAGCATAAGTAACACAGTAATGAAGGCGCAGTGTCATCAGTTAATAACTAGTGTGTGGATTACTAAACCCCAGAGGGCTTTTAGCTGTGAATACCACATCCTTCACTACTATTTTAATCATGTTGTTTAACTTACAGCTAGCGTTACGCCTGTTTGTGTTACAGCAGCAGCTTCATTTATGGAAATAACCTGAGTACAAGATTTGTGGTGATTCTTTTTTTTTTTTCTCTTCCTAGATCCCAGATTTAGTGATATCTTGGTGTGCTGCTAAGCATATGTCGTATTTCAAGCTTTTGTGGAGGATTATAAACGAGGATTTAAAAAAAAAAAAAGGAATTATTTAAGCGCTAATCAATGATCTTATGGTAACATTGTAGCAACAGGCCAAGAGTTGTTGATCTTAGCTTTTCTATAGAGTGTTTGGTGTAATGCGTATTTGAAGAATTCTGTAAGTGTAAGTTGGTATCTCTAAAATAAAAACAAGCTGAAACTTCCCAGAGGCAGCTGAATGAGGCCTGTTCATGGCTTTCCTGCCTACACACTCTGCTAAATAAAATAATACAATTGTTTCACAAACAGAGGGAGGTTTATAAAGGTAGCTTTACTGTGACATTAAATCTGTCTTGAGAGCTTTCCCAGAAATATGAATGTAGTAATTACATGATTAAACAATAAGGAAACTTTTTGGGTTGTGCACTTCCTCAGGCTATTAACCTAACCGCTAATTAACCAACAGGAAATTCCAGACCTGAAAGTTTCATTATTGCTATACTAAACTGTGAAAATATAAGTGTGTTAATGAGGGTTTCATTATAGCCATCTGTAGCTTGTTTTTGAATTGTGTCAAAGCAGGAAAAAGATAATATGCCATCTGTTACCTAGCCATATCAAGTTGACATGAAAAATATCAGAAAAAAAATCCCCCAATTTACAACCTCATTTGTCTCTTATTTCTTATATTTTATTTGTGGCAACCGCTAGTGCCATGGCAGTACCACCACCGTAGTAATGTGTCATTTACTCCTTAAATGATGTATTTTGTTTAGTTTACAATTTCTATATTGTAACTTCAGTATTTGGGGAGGAAGAGGTGCTGACTTTCCGAAATGGTAATTTCTGGGCAATTAATGACCCCTCAATTTCAGTGTCGTATTCTCTCAAACATGTCTGGATCACCAAAACTCAGAAGCTGAGGATTGTCTTGCAATTTACAGTTCTTTTTGGTTTTAAGTAAATTAAAACTTCTGGATACCATCTATTAGTGTTCTCTCTTTCTCTGAATAGTGAGCATGAATTGAAGCATTTTGCTCTCATCTGACGCTAGGGTTTTTGCTGCTCCTTTTACCTTAACCCTTGTGTTAAACTCTATGGAGCTTAATCCATACAAGTTCCACCTAAGCTCTATGGAGCTTAATCCATACAAACTTCCCCAAGTCCCTTGATTTATAGTTCTCTTTGACCTTAAAAAGGAGGGAAGTTGTAATGCGTTTACCAAGAAATATTATGGATTCCTAATTGTCAGATGTTTGTAGGTGTAATGCAGATAGAGCCTTAGGTGAGAAGAAGGTGGTGGTCCCATGGAAAAAGTTACAAAAATTGCTCTCGGAAAGAGAGTTGGCACAGAAGAAAATACTAAAACAACTGTGGGATAATGAGGCAGATCCTTAGCAGCTGAGATGAAATATGACTCAGTAAGATCATAAAACGTGCTAATGTTTGCATATTACCTTTTGTGCTGAGTAGAGAGAGGAGTGATCTATGATGTGAAGATGAGCATAAAAGGTTGTAATTGAGATAGAGGGGTGGAAAGGTCGTGCAGCAGTTTAAGGGAAGTCACTCTGTGGACAGGCAGCCCAAAATATTGGCTTGTCCTTTTGTCCCCAAAAGTTTTCTGAGTAGGCACTCTCTTTTTGTCCTGAATTTTCACAGCAACTAGCACAGCTTTGGTGAGGGCTCTTAGGTACTACCTAAGTATTCAAGACAAACTATAAATTTGGTGGCTGAATTTACAAACAAAATGTGTTTCTCTGCAGACTGTGATGCAACAAGCACAGTTAGAATAAAATGAGGAACTCTTTGATACAGCAGAATATCTACAATGTAAATGTCTGTAAAAATGTAGAAAGACTCGTAAGTGCTGTGCTGACCAAACGGATGAGGAAAAACCCAGCGGATGTAGTCTTTCTGGTCTTTCAAATGGCTTCTGCTAGTCTCTAACTTAAAGCCTTTTAGGAAAACTAAACAAACATGGCATAAGACAGTAGACCTTGCATGGCTGAATAATTTGCCCAAAAATAAGAACAGAGGTATGGGAAATGGTCTACTATGAAGGTGAAGGGAGTCCATGTTGGGGGTTCATAAGGATCTGTGCTGGAACTCTTAGTTTAACGTGTTAATAATCTAGAAAAGCGGCTGAATAGTGAGGTGGCAATTTGGTGACAGTAAAAAGTTATTATTTGTAGTAATTAGAGGAGACATGACTCTGAAGACTTGCAGAAGGATTTTACAAAAATAAATGGATAATAAAATGAGATTAAATTCACTTTAGATAAATTTAATATGAATCAGTTTGCCATGTATATTAGTAAAGGAATAGAGAAGAAAAGAGAAAAGATTATTATGCTGCTGTATAAATCTATAATGATAATACAGTGCACAGTTCTGGTCTCTGTCATCTCCAAAAGGATACAGTAGAACTGGAGAAGGTTCGGAGAGGATTGACAGGGATGGTCAAAGGTGTGATATGGCTTTTATATAAGGGACATAGAGACGTGGTGTCTCAGCTCTCTTGTTCTTACATTTACCATTTGTATATGTACCAATTTGTTGTGTTCTAAGTGTTCCAAGTAAGTGAAAAGAGAACGTGCAACTGAATTGTCTAATGATGCCGCATAAAATCCTTAAACCAAATGTTAAATAATGGAAAAATAATTAAGTCCCCCTTAATGTTGAGTGATTATACAATCTATAATCAACTTTCCTTGTTGATGTGTGACTTGCATACGAAAAACAAGTTCTTGGTCTGCTTCCAGCCATTTGGAAGCCTCTTGTCTATACTCTCTTCTCCAGTTCTTTTTGATAGAACAAAACTATTTGCCTTTCCCTGGAGACTTGACTGTGTTGATCCATCACAGATGAGATGTCATCTCAGTAGGTACAAAGCAACTGAAGAAATACAGTATTTAATAAAGCAGGAATTTAATCTGGAAGAATGCCTATTCTTAGCCTAGTAATCCCGGTTTCCTGCTATTCTTGCTGCTTTCAGACTTTAGTTTCTCATGGATATTATTTTAAAAAAATAATCATTACTATTTCAGGGTTAGATGAAATATCAGATAGTTTTAAAAAACAATCTTTTGTTTATAACAATAGAGACAATAGGTTCAAAGAGCTCCCAACTTCACAGATATGTCCCTATTGTGCATTTTTAAAAAACAGATAATAATTCTGACCAGCTTTTCCATATGCAGATAATTGATACACATCCGTTGAGTTCTAACAGCCTATTGGGCTTTTGGAGTTTTTTGTTTGGTTTCCCCCCACCACTCCCCAATGCAGAAATACTCAATGCTCTAGGTAATCACAGACAAGTGAATCTGAAGGTCTTAAAGATCTAAAAATTAATATTGGGAAGCTTTTATTTTACTGCCCTCACTAGTATATGCAAATCTTCATATCCTTTTGCTCTTGGAAACAGTTCTGTGGATTAAAGAGCATGAAACATCTGTACTAAAAATGTGACCTATACAGGGACCTCTTTAGAAGGTGTTTTGTATTTAGCACTATAGAGTTATTGTATTTAGCAAAATTAGATTGTTTACTTCTTTTAATGTATACACACAAAAAATAAAATAAATTCCATATTTATGATCCATTCACATGCATTCCATTTTGCTGCTGATACTAGTCTGTTGATGTTTCCTTTTTAGGGAATGTTTGCTAATACAGCAATGCCAAGGTGAGTAGTTTAAGTAGATGCTTTATGGAAAAATGAGAAGCATTTTGAAATTCTAACAAAACATTTCAGTTCCATTCCCTTAAATGTTTTTTTTCCCAATACTCTGTCTAAGCTCTCCTTCCACCCAGTCTTTTAAAATTCTCAACATTTTACCTTTCACAAGTGTTCTAGGGACTTTAAAAAAAAAAAAAAAAAAAACCAAACTAGTAGCCTATGCTGAGTGATACTGTTGGGGGGAAAAAGTAAAAGTAACCTCTGAGAGATGCAGGCGAAATAGCCAGGTACATACTTGTAGAAATGGAAAACCTTTCCTTTCTTCCGTTTCAGGTTATTTGAAATTTTGGGCACTTGCTTATCGTGGTCAACAGTATTAAATTCCATGAGTGACTCCCTGAATGAAAACCACATGATTTTTCAACAGTGATAAATTTACTGCTTAATATGTGAAAGCCATAAGGAGGGAATTGCTAAGTAGATAAACAGCATGTAAAATTTAGTACCGCAAGATACCAGTAGGACTAAAAAAAAATCAGATATTTTATTATTGTGAATATTAACTGAATATTTCTAGCTACAGCACTTAGACCAGGATAGTAAATAATGTCTCCAAGTGGGATTCCCAAGTGTTTTGGATAATGTCCTGTGTAGGACATACTAGCCATAGGGAACTTGTTTGTATGTTAGACAACGTTGATACCCTGTCTGCACTGAAACTTTCAGTACTGGTGGTCTAGTCCTGCAAATCTGGCTGCATCTGCATTATTGCTGTCCTCAGCTTTTCAAGCAATTAAAATTACTTCAGGGATCTCTATTCTACATATTGTTAACTCTTGAAGTTTCGTTGCAAAGTGCAGTTGACTTGGACATAACCAGCAATTGATCTGACCGTTTGTTTCATTCAACCTTACGCACCTTTGGTAAAACTGACTTAGATTTCTGTTTTGTCTGACGTGATGGGGGATGGGTGGTAGGACTTCCCAGGTAAGAGAGGCTAGATCAGGAATTGTCAATAATGTTGTTCACTCAGCACACATGCAGTCACACAGTTGTTATCCTCTCACTGAAGTGGTACACAAGCCACTTCAAAACACTGTGTGGCCTGATACAGGTCTAGAAGCAACATTTACCAATGATAGGAACCTGTAGTATATTGCCGTTGATGATAGCACTTCCCCAAAAGAGTTTGTTGACTGCATTCCTTCCCATTCCCTGGGCAGACGTAATTGTAAGCAGTCCTCACATGGCTGTATGCGTTAGGTTTGACTTTGGGAAGAGGTAACCGAGTTGAGAATTGCATTTAAGCAGCTTCTGTTTTTAACTGACAAAAGGTCAAGCTTCTGTAAATGATCCTTCTTCAAACACTGCAAAGTTGTTTTTTGTTTTCCTGATAGTATAAATAATGTAGATCTGTTTGCGAAATTGATTTGTCAAGATCTTAAGCTTCAACAATTTTGTAGGTAGTACTGATGATCAAATTAACTGGATGCAAATGGGTATTTGCCTCTGCTGCCTAAGTGTTCTACAGATCACTAAAATTTGCTCACCTGAACTGTTTAGTTAGGTATCTTACAGAGAGAGAAACAGGGAAGGCTAAAAAGCATGGAGAGAAGGAAGAGTCCCAATTCTAAAACTTCCCATTAAACTTGTCTTGCAAAAATAAAAGGGGTGCGGAAAACAGGATTGGATTCTTTCTACGGTATAAAGCCACAGAAGACATAAGAAAGCTACTTAATACTCTCTTTTGAATTGGCTGAAGTAGATATGTCAGGATTAATGGCTATACAAATCTCTAGATGTACCCTGTAGGCTGTTTGGTCAGGTGGTGGGATTATAAATAGGTAGGCTTACTGATGTCACCAGTAGCGGAAGGCAACAACAGCGAGCTTGCCATGCACACACACACTCCGTCCCTTCTACCTACATATGCTATTGAAAGAAATTCACTCAATTTTAATGGAGAAGAAAAACCTGTGTTATCTTGGAGGTAAGCAGAAAAGTAGTTTCATCAATTTTAGCTATTCTTCTTCCCCCACCTTGTTTAGATGATCAGCAGAATGGCTTCAAAGTAATACTTGTATTATCTTACTGGGGAGTGTCATACTAACAATAATTTTGTTTGCTATACACGGATAAAACTTTGACCCACAGAACTGTTCTGGTTGGTGTAAATGGGAATTTTGAAAGTGTTTGTTGATGTAAAGTGACACATATTTTGCAAGACTAAGGATGCAAATGTTGGTATTTACACAACATTTCCTTGAATGTTCCGTTGAACTTGTCCTAACACTTAATGTGAGGAAAAATATTTACCAATAAATATATATGTGCAGCAGTTGTTTAAGCCATCGCTGTTTGAGGGAAGGCAGAATTTGGGTGTAGGGCAGTACATAAATTGCCAGAACTCAAACATAGACCTGTTAAAAGAAAAGAATTAATGTCTGTTGTCCTGCTTTCAGAGAAAGTATGTAATTCTTCCTGTCCAAGGTACAAAAGCTTTTTTTATCCTGTTCCTGGCTCGAAGACGAGGGTGTACAAAGACCTGTAAATTTATCCGTGTGGATGGACTGCTGAAATTTGAGTGGTGCATTTCTGGGTATAGAAGCCTGTTCCATATTTTACTTTTAAGTTGATGATTGGGGCCTAGAAATTCAAATGAGGTTATTAAGATTGATTTAAATGTGGAATGTTGTTATTTCATGCAGACTATAAGGCTTTTCTGACTTCGATTGCCTTTCATCTGATTTTGATCTAAAATTTTGTTTGGAAGAAAAACACTTGTTGTTTGTAATAACTTGTAGAAGTCAATGCCTTTTAGTGTTTAATATAGTAGAGGCCTTGCTGTGTATTCTGTGTATTTCTTGAATATTATATATCACTGTCATTTATCATGAAAAGCATTAAAACAATTTTGTAATACCTAAATAGACTAAATACCTAAATAACTGCACAATGCCAAGATGTACTTTGCTTCCAGCAACAAAGAAAGAATTTAAGAAATTTTGTTCAGTTGAACTTGTAAAAGTCTGTATGCTTCTGGCACTGAATCATATATTAATATGTTAAAAACTCAGTGAAAAATACTGGGTGTAAATTTGCGATAGTGAAAGTTGAAAAGGATAGTAGTTACAGCAAATTATTCATCAGCATAGTTGTATAGGAAAGTTTCTCTACATTCCCCAGAGTAGACTGCTGATGGTGATTATAATCATTATAAAGGTTAGTAAGAAGTATGCTTTTCCCTTTCCTACAGAATTTTTTCCCACTTTATAGTTAATGCTGAAGTCTTGTACCCTTTCATCCAAAGGTAGCTTTGGTGTTACCACCACCATGCAGGGAGCCAGCTTGCTTTGAAGAAATCTTCTTCCTTCCTTGCCTGGTGCAAGAATCCAGGAAGAAATGGATCTAGGGGATTTTGAGTGTGCAGAAGAAAGCAGAGAAGGGGGCTAATGACAGCTCTTGTGTGTAGATGGGGATGAGTTTGGGGAGGAAATAATAGCGTTCATTTGGGGCCCTGAATTGCCGACCAGTGAGGGAGTTTAAGTTCAAGTAGGACAAAGGGGAGGGAGCTTCCGCTGTCAGCGGCAGCAAAGGTGGCTATGAAGACTGCTGGTCGGGCTTATGCCCTGAAGAGAGCTGGGACAGGACTTCTGGCTGTGCTTTGTACCACCCATCTCCCCTCACACAGTGCATAAGAGATTAGGCTTGGGCTCCAGCAGCAGCAGTGACATGTGAGGAGGTAGTAAATGCAATCCTGTTCCTGAAGGCAAGAGGGTTTCCCACTTTGCTTTCTGAGGAGGATGCAGGGAGTAAAATAAGTGTTGAGGAAGATGAGCAGAAGAATCTGGTGTCAGGTAGGTACTCAAAGCATTTCTTCTTGGTTTTGCAAGGAGCGTTAGCCCGAGATGCTCGGTGCTTCTGTTTGGGGAACTAAAGCTATGTTGTTCATACTTCGGGAGAAACCTCTTTATTAAATCCTAGCTTTCAGGATATTAACTGCCAAGATGCTTCTCTTACAGTCCAGTAAAGAAAACGCTTGTTTTAATACAATTTCTTAGCCTGAACTTAACTTTTTTCTCTTTCATTTTCTTTCCTGATGAACTAGGATGCCTTGTTCGCTGAGAGATGGTTGTCTGTGTAGGAACTCTCTGTCTATTCCTCATGTGTCACATAGCATCTCTGTGTGTGGTTTTTTTGGGGGTTTTTTTTTGGTTTTTTTTTTAAGCTTCTTGCTCGGGTTAGGAAACTATCCCTGCTTCCCATTCTCTTCCAATGCTTAATATCATGCCTGTTCTCCAGTTTACTAAACCTTCCTATTTCTTGGTTATGCAAATGTACAAAACATTTTGAAGTTTTACCAAACTTAGGTAGCCAAAGGACGTAACTGCTAAGGGAAGGCTCCTGGTGGCTGAAGACCTTTCTACAAGGGAGAAAGCTTGTTCTGTTCCAAACACCTGCCTAAAACCCAGAAATTTGCAGCAGTGCTTTCCAAAGTCGCATCACTGTCCTTGGCTCAATTATTCTTCCTGTATCTGAACCTTCAGCTGGGAAATGGGACTGTTGCAGTTGAACCCAACCTTTTATAGCAGCTAAAAGGAAGAGGGAGTAAAGTTTGTTTTCCCTGTTGTTACTGCAGAGCTTCCTAGCTGCTGTCCTGCATTATTTTATCGATTACCTACCTACACCCACATGCCTATATTTGAGCCGTGTGTAAGTGAGGAAAAAGGGAAGGGTCCGTATTAGCCTCTTTCCTGGCCGCTGTGTGGCTCTGCTTTTCTTTTCCTTACCTTTCCCAACCTCTAAATCCATCCAGTGCCTGCCTCCAGTGTTACTTCTAAAACACGATTTTGAACAGGAGAGAAAAGCAGCAGCAGAAAAGCTCAGATAAATTTACAATTCTTACCTCTATTGATGTTCAGAATAGCAGCTGAAAAAGCCATGAGCAGAGCTAGATGTTTCATCTGCAGGCTTTGAAAAGACAGTGGTGTTATACCTGCTTTCATGACTAGGAGATAATGGCCAGAAGGGCAGATTCAGGTTTTGCTCTATTTGAGAGCCCTTAATTGAACTTTTCTTACTGGTCATGGAAGAAAAACGTCTGTATGAGCATCCTTTTATAGCAGTTCTTGAAAAAGATTTGAGGGTTTGTTCCTAATGGAGGTAACATACGTTTGCTTGAGTTTTAAGCATTTGTTAGATTTATTAGTGTATCAAAGGTTAAGCTCCCCCTTTCAGTTCAAGCTGCTCTTTGTTTTCTTTTCCTGTTTATTCAGCCAGTTATATATTACTCAATTACTGTTACAGATTGACTGCTTTCTCTTCCCTGCTCTCCTTCCTTTCTGTCAGGCTGTTTTCATAACTGTAAATATAATAAAGGCTAAGTGAGTCATAGGAAGTTTTAATAGTTTTGAATGTCATTCAAGTTTTTTGTACTTTCTTTTGGTAGTAAATCTGGGTTATTTTTTGCATTTGTTACTTTGTGAAAAGGTTGCAAATAGATATAAGTATCTGCTTACTGCAGAGGTATGTTGCACATGGACACGCTAAGTTTGTATTTGTATTTTGTGTTAGCCCTGTTTACTTCAGAAGTCTAAGTTTTTAACCTCCTTAGAAGTAATATTGTTGGAACTAATTTTCCACTACATCTCTTCTTTTTTGTTTGGTGGGAGTTTTTTGTGGTTTTTTTGTGTTTTTTTGTTTGTTTTTTTTGTTTTTTTTTTTGTAGGAGGAAAAGTAGTACGTCTTTTGGCACAACAGAATGTGCTGTAAAGGAACTTTTGAATCAGAACACATTTCTATAATTCCTCAGTAATAATAATAAACTTTATGCTAATTTATAGCATAAAGTATTTTTTATCCTCTGTTGCCTGCTAGGATTCTGAGCTCTTGGCTGTCTTCCTAACAGCGAAGCAATTCTCATATCTAGAGAGGAGCTAACTATGTTTTGTTGGATGGTGTAAGACAACACTATGTCAATGGCTATCTGTGCTACCCAGGAGTTGGGTAGTCTTTCATACGTTTTAAGTGAGCTTGAAAAGGTCATCGTAATAATAGTTATGATTTGGCTTTGAATGGCAATGAATGAATCATTTTTCTAAAAAAGTTTTAAATTTGTACTTGGCTTAATTATGTTACTTAAGCTTATACTGGAGTTGATGCCCCTTTAATGCTAAGAGGGGCACAATTAAAAACATGCCCATACTGTAGAGATTTGTGTTTACATTGCCTCTGAATCTCCCCTTTTTCCTTGTAATAAGAGAAAACATTGCATGAATTATGGCTCGAATACAGTCTCTTCTGTTTTCAAGACTGCCACTGCCATGGGGACAGACAATCAGACGGGCAAGTGTCTGTTCCAAATGGTCTGGAGGGAACTGGAGGATTCATTTGCTGCTTTCTTGCTTTTAGTGTGAACCAGACATCCGAAGATTCCATTAAGCTTTCACCTTACTGTCATGGTTACCGCCCCAGTCCTGTGATTTATTTCTCCCTAGGATAAGACTTTTTTTAAAAAATTCTTTTCTTCAGAGCCGTGAGGCTAGTTAGGGGGGATTCCACACATCCCATTGACTAGGAAAAGCTTTTCTCTAGCAAGAGCTTTGAAAACTTGTCTTGATTCCAGGGATGCCTTGTTTTCTTGATCCAATTTATTTATGGAAAGAGGGTGGAAACGTAGGTATTTTACATTTTTTGCTTTCATTGTAGCAGTCATCTGAATATAGGCATAAGTAAGAGAACATCTGCAGATGATTTGTTGCTTGCTGGAACCTCACTGAGTAAACTCGTAGAGATAATCTTCAAAGATCAGTTTATTAATAATCTTATCACCCGTAGCATTACTGCTGGCATGTCAGTTGGTATATCAGTTGCACAACACGTTTTTGTGTTGGGAGAACTATTTACCCAGTGCTTCATATCTAGTATCATCTTATTCTTATGTAATGTTTTTAAAATACCAGTATTATTTGCAATGTTGGTCTCCTTTCAGCCTTGGGAATCTGTATAGAGAAGTGCACTGTGAAATACCCCATTATCACAAAAGATTTACAAATTGTTCATGTTTGTTTCTCTACCTGGAAATTGAACTTAAAGCGTGTTTATGAACTTTGTTTTTTGATACCTGTTGAGCCACCTGCTAGACACAATATCCATACAATATAACCTCAGAATCTTCCCCAAATAACTAAGCGGATGAGTTTAGAACCTGAAAACTCATATTTCTCTATGGAGCAGGTACAGCAAGTGTTTTTCCTTTATTTTGTCCTGCATGTATCATAAGCCCGGCTTGAAGGGATAACCTAACAATGGACAGTGCTTGACTCTCATTGATCTCATTGATACCTTGATCTTAGCATCCAGCTGGTTCTTTTATCGTAGAAATAAAGAGATAGACTGTGTATCAAACAGTGATATTGATCTAGAGATGAAAGTCTAGTATCAAGGCTGATAGGCACGTTATATAGATGTTATGAGGCTGGTACAGGAAATACTTGGGCTGCTTAATGTTAAGGATAAATATTAGAGTACTACAGTATGTTAAAACTATCTTAAAAGTAACCTTTTTTGCTGCACTTCTGGCAACCCAAATTTTGTGTAGAAACCTGTGTGCCTGCTAATAACTTAGTCAAGATGAATAGAATGTGACATTTCAACTAGCCAAACTCCAGTTAAAAATTATTATTTTAAGTTCCACCAAAAAGAGTGGTGCTCTTCACAAGCAACAGCAGACTCTTCTTTGAGCGTGATTTAGTAGAAGTAGAGGTGATAGCAAGTTAGAGACTCAGTGGAAGTCTTCAGATAAATGTTAAATGTTTTCAGGTTAATCTTAGTATGAGAATGCCAGACATGGTGAAAAAGCTTCATTAGGAATGAAATGAGAATGGTTAGTAGATGAATTTTATGTTTACAGTCCCATGTGGGTCGCTATTCTTAAAAAAACATCGGCCACAGACCTAAGTAGGAAGTTCAGACATTCGGTTAGAGGATGGGAAGAAGTGTTTCCACTTTAGAAACTACTCATTGTGGTCTGCTGATACTTTAAAAACAAAATTGTAAGTCTTCTAATATGCAGAACAAATCTTAGTGTTTTGGAATAGCTTTTCTGTCATGTGCCAGAAGTTGTCTGGTCTTAAGGATTGTGATTAAGAAAACTATATTGTTTTAAGGCTTTCATTAAAAGATGAATATAGACAATGTATTACAGCATTAAAGAAGAAGGCAACATACTGTTGGGGAGTCTCTTTTCTGTGATACAAATGCAGTTATGTGAAAACAAAGTAATCAATGTCCAGAGGAAGACACAATATTATCAGTTTTGTGACTTTTTTTTTTCAGATTCTTGGCAAGCAGTGCTAGAATTGAAAGCAAAAGTTGAATGTGCCATTCAAGAGTACCTTAAAGTGTTTAACTTTAATTTCCTTGCATACAAAAAATTTAGAGATTGTTTTATGTAAGAAGGGAGGAACAAAGAAGTTTGATGGCATATAGGTACAGCCATAGATCTTAAGCAAAGGCGAAGATTTATGCTGAGTCTAATGATTGTATACCTATTTCATGTATTATAAAAAGGTGAGTTAAAGCTGGGAGTGGTTGTGATGCTTTTGGTGTCTGCCATTCTGTGATACTTGTTTGAGGTGAGACGTCTGGACTCTTCAGTTCAATCATCTTTACAACAAATATACAATGACCAGGAAAAAGCGGTTTCTGGTTTTTTCCTTCACAATTTCAGCATTTTGGTTTTTTTGTTTGGTTGGTTTGCTTAGTTTTTCTAGTCTATAGTTTATTTCAAGCTTGGTTCTTGATCTCCTTGCAGGTTGTTGTGGTTTGCTTTTCCAGTTTATCTGAGCCTTTTTCCCCTGTTCAGATGTTTGTTTATCTTAGTCTGTCAGTGCAAGACCCAAACACACGATGGGCTTTACCAGTAGACAGTAATTTTACCTGAAGAAAGGACACATATTCTCAAATGGCAGCCACTTAAATTGATCCACTGCATGGGCTTCTGCTGTAAACCCTAGACTCCATTAAGTAGTTTTCAGGAGTTGCCTCACTTTTGTATCTTCATTCCCACCTCAAGGTGGGAACTCTGTTCTTGAGGCGCAAAGTCTACTTGTTCACTGTTAGTTCTGGGAGTTTGCCTGCATAGCCTTATGTGCTTAGCAAGTCGTAAAGATTCAAGAAAATGTCTTGGTCATTTCGCGTACCTCTACCACATAGTGCCCATTTCCCACTATGGAGTAATCATGGTACGAATTCTGTTTTGTAGCAGCTTTAGGGCAAACCAGCACTGAACATCTGGAACTGACAGGGTGACTCTGAAGAAAATAGAAGGAGAAGTTGAGATGTTATATTAATCTCTGAATGGTTTATTTGACATTCTTTATCTCAGAGGTTTTCTTTCATGTGGAGGTGCTCCTAAAAGCATACTCCTTTCCGCAATTATTGTTCTCCATTAGATTTTACTGATGGCTTGCAGTCTTATTTGGAGGCGTATTAGAGCTAAAATTGGGACAATGCAATTGTAAAGGTAGCAGAAGGTAAGTAAATTTAGGGACTTTCCATTCCAAGCCCTGATCAGAGAATCTAAGCAGTGAACTGTAATTTGCCAATGAGTGTGCCATACCATAAAATGTGTTGTATAGAAGCAACTGTACTTTCTCTGGCAGGAGAATTTTGTGAGTCCTTGTTCTTACCAAACATTCAAATACATAGACTTTTGCTAATACTAGTTAGTATTAAATTCAGTTGCTGAATCACAAGAACAATACAGCTGTGCAGAGAGTGTTTTGAAACAACTGTAGCATAACTTTTGACTTCTTGATCTAAAACTTTAAGTGACTGAAAAAATTCTAGAATTTGTTTCAAGCAATTTCTTAGAAATGTGTGTGTATGGAGGAGGTAGAATGCAGTGAACAGCAGCGAAAGGTGGTTAAGATGTAGTGTAGTTACAGGTGATGTTCTTCCATTTTCTGAGTGTAACAGTCGTTAAGGGTGAGAATCTCTAGAAGCTTATAAACAAAATAGCCTTTTCCGTTTTTGGAAAAAGCTAAAAGTGTTTTTTTGTGAGAACAGTTCCAACTGGGCAGTGAAAAGCAAAGAACTTCCAGTGCATTCTTTTTCTGTCAGCTTCAGACTTGTGCTGGAAGAAGCCAGGATGGGAATGGGTGACTCCAAGATGTGAAGGAGAAGTCTCTCTGAGAATGAGGAAAAACAGATAACCTTGTGTTGTGGTATGAAATAAATATAATTTTAAAGATGTGCTAGCAAGTGGACTTACTGTTAAGTATTGCAAAAATGTTAAGATGTGTGCTCGCAATAAACATGTACATATGTAGTTGTAGCTATATGTACTATGACGCTGTTGATTTTAACTGATATCATGCAATGTTTCCACATAATGATGAACAGATAATTTAGGGACTCCGGAATTTTATCCTCTTTGCTAATAGCACATAGGAAAATAGAAACTCATATATTGTACGATGTTAGCTGTTAAGGTTTTGTTTTTAAATACGGATATTTAGTGAAATCTCTAATGAAAATATATACCTTATTACACATTACTCATTGTTAAATTCTGTGTTTTCACTGATCTCTGGAAGAAAGGTTTTTTTTTGCTTTAAAAGGCTAGATGCCAAGTATCAGATCATGGACAGGAAAAAGCTTCGCGTGCATAGAAGATAAATCCTGTGCTCATATATAGGCTATTTTGCTGTGCTGGTGGGGGTAGGGGTGGGAAGAGTAACGGTCCTATTTCTTGAGTTTTTTCATGTCAGTCTATCACAAGGTTATGCAGAGTGGCTTTACAATGTCTCTGTAGCTACTGTAACAAGAAAAGCTGTGTATTCCAGTTCTCTAGCTAAAAGAAAAATACTCCATGTGGAATAGATATGTCAGTGCAATTGTTAGTATTCAGGTTAAGAACAATAAAAATGAAAATCGAGCTGCATTTCACTAAAGGAAAGAAAACAAAAATATAATCCATAATTATACTGCAGATGAAATGGGCGTTTCAGACTGTGCCGTAGACAATAGACGCTACTGTAAAATACTCCATTTTTCATGTGTTTGATTATGTAATTATCAAGTCCCTATTTGGGAGCTCCAACTTGCAAACTAAGTTAAAATGTGGATTACTGAACATTTATGTCTTATGAAATACTTCCCCCTCCCCCCCCTTTTCTTTTTTTTTAAAAAAAAAAAGAGGTTATCTATACATATGCCCTGAAACATACAGCAGTGATTTTTTGAGTGACTTGAATTGATAACTTCAGTCATTTGCTGGACTATGATGAGCAGAATGAGATAGTAAAGCTGCAGTTGTCTGCAAGCTTTTTCCTAGCAAGTAGTGTTTGATCTTGAAGATGTGCAGTGGTGATGCTGTGAAACCATAATCCCCAAAGAGGGAACTGAATAAACAGGAGGAAATTTGCTACTTTCATGATCTCCGCTTAGTGTAAAACACAAATTTGTTCTGTGAGTATTAAAGATGAGTATTGGGCTGGGAATGCTTATAGGCGAAATTAGGGGCTTAAATATTTTGTATACCTGTTGGTATACAAACAAAATGGATACATCAAAAATGATGTATCATTGTAAACAAAACAAATTAATGTACTTAATGTAGGTCTGAACCCTTGTTCAACTGTTCCTTGGTTGAGCAGATGATGTGCAAGGTTTCGAACGTCTGCTACTACGGCATAGCAGCGGAGCAGCAGCATTATAATAGTCAAGAAAGCATTATAATTGCTTGGGGTGAGAGGTCAAAGGCAAGAAGAGCTCTAGAAGAAGCTTTATTGCAGTGGCCTTTTTCCTCTCATGGTGTGATCTTAGTAGATCTAGATCCTTTTCTGACTTTGAAAATAAAATGAAGAGCTGCTTGTACTTTTGGCATATATAATTTTGTACAGTTTGATATTAAAAAAATGTGTAGTTGCTCTTTGTATAAACCAGTGTTCTTCATGGTGCCATAAGTCAAACTAACAAACTTTAGTCTATCTGTTGTGCAGTAGACGTTTTTTATTGTACTATGTTTAATGAACTTTTTCAGTACCTAAGAGATGACTGAATTGCAGGTGAGGTCCCTTATGACCTTTCCTGTCCTAGGTGATTGCTATAGAAAACTTGAGAGACGGTTCTGATGTTGGAGGTTAGATCCAAAATAATTTCAGTGAAAGGGCTATCAAGCTGTCTTTGTATAGTGTCTCATGTAATTGCATTCAAACCGGGAAGTTAAGTGCTATAAACATTAATATTCCTTGATATCAAGGTTTGAAGAGGTGGATTTTTTTTTATGCTGAGGCCTTTGGTTGTGCACAAATCTAGTAGATAGTTTTCCTCTTTTTTTTTTCCTCCAGTTTTTAGGGGAAAGTGATCCTTATCGAAAGGAAGTGCTGGTGATAACTGGAATATCCAGGTCATTGTCAGTTCAAGTATTTCTCATTATTTTAAAGTGCCTTTCTCTCATTACAGTATATAAAAATATACTGCTTGTAACTTTCTAACAGGAATTCTTTGAAAATCAAATAAATAGATGCTTTATTTATTTACTGTGCCAGACCTTTATTTTAAAAAGGGCTTCCACACATTCAGATCACTGACACTATTATTTTTTTCGCAAGCAGGAAATATGTTGAGGTACAGCAATGACACTTTATTCTGTAGAAGTGGGAACTGAAGCACGTAAAATGTTGACTTTATGGCCTTGCATTTGATTTTAAAAGGTGTATTGTTTTTCATAACAAAATGATGAAGTCTTCTATCTGCATTTGGCTGATAGACATCTTTGATGTCTTTACAGGAACTGTATTCTGTCACAAAGACTGGTGGGAATTGCAGGTGGGACTTCAGAAATTTAAATTTCTAGGAGATATGAGTCAATTATCTTGGGAACAATAAAATCTCACAAGATGAGGGCTAGCTGAAAGACTTGGCATAAGCAGTGGGCTCCAGGTGCACTGGTAACAAGGGAAACACAACTCTGCCCAGTCTGCACCAGCTTGCATTTGTGGAACCGTGTGAGAGTGTTGTGGGTGTCCCTCTGGCTGCCTTTTCCAGGGCTAGGAAGGGCTAGGAAGAATCAGAGAAGAAAGATTTTTTTTTTTTTTTTTTTCCTTTCTTCTTTTCTTTTTCCTTTCCTGCTTTGTCTTAAGCAATTGATTAAACAGAAGATGACATTCAAGCTGTTGCAGCGTAATAGGTAGCTGGAATTGTTTATCTGGTGATAAACAGTGGGGAGCATATCCCTTCAGGTGAGTTTTAAAGTCTGGGGTAGGGAAGGTCAGTCAGTTGATGGGGCTGGGTCCTATGGAGACAAGGAAGGAGTGAGGACCCACATTGTGTAGGATACTGCAGCACAATTTCCAGAGGAGTTCTTATTATGAGTTGTGGCCTTACTTGGTTAAAATTTCTCTCTTAACTCCCTCTATGTCACAGCTTAATAAGCTGTAGTTTGATTCTTCCCACAGCTTTCCTTTAGTTCTATAGTAGCCATGAAAATAAAGAGTATGTTTTTGCTTGTTCTAACTCCTTCTAATGTTTATTTTGAAAATTAGAATAGGTCTGCTTAACTCCTAGCACATCTAGAAGCTATCTGAACACAAAAGGTGCTGTGAGTGAGACCATTAACTGAACACCTTTTTTCTGACCTCTAAAGTGTTATTTTTATATGACTGGGAATTTATTCTCTTTGTTATGGTTGTATTTTGTCTTACTAAACATCAAGGGTTTTCTTCTTTCCAGGAGAAGAAACTACCTTAACCACTCTCTCTGTCTTTTTAGAAAATTCATTAAAAGCCAGCAGCTCTCCTGGTTTGCTGAGTACCTGGTAGAGGCGAAGAGGCAAGACAGAACTGGGCTTTTGTTTGTTCTTTACAATGGATAAATGTTCGAAATGATGGTGTAGACTTGGAGTTACTCGGATAATGCTGGGTTTACTTTTTGGTGTTTGAATCAAGTGGTGTGTGGAGGATGTCTTTGTGAGAGAAATCACCTCTGTCGGCTTCTTGGAGGCCCCGTAATGCAAAAGAGGAGGGGAGGGTTTGTGGGTTAAAACTACCCCTGCAAGTGTATTTCCACCATCCTGTCCCTTGCTGCTTTTGATTTGCACCTGTAGACGTAATCATGGTAACTTGAACTGGTCTTGCTGCCCAACACGCTGTGAGGCGCTGGGAGTGCAGGGCTTCCGTTACCCATCCGGCAGCCTCTCCTCTGGCAAGGCAGAGACACAAACTCAAGAAATGAAAAAACTGTAAGACCAAATGTAAATACTTTGGGCTAAGAATGAGAGATGAGAGAATTGGTGAAAAATAAAGAGAAAAGAGACATGGCATCTGGAAACAGAAAATGAAAGTATTGGGATCCCTGTTGTTTAATAAGAGGTTGCCAAAAACTCAGCATAACTTCTGAGAAAGTATACTTGGAGATTTTTCCTCCTTTCTCTGAGGTGGGAAACATAAGCATAAAGAACATGCAGATGTTCTAGAGACGGGTAGGGTACATTACTCTGCAGTGGATGTGGGGATTCAGCCGACCTTGTTAGACTGCCTGACCCCATGTGTGTGTCTGTGTATGTGTTCTTTATAAATACATGGAACTTCATCTATATAGCTGTTGCACACAGGTTTTGACAAGAGTATTTTATCAGTTCTAGCTCTCTACAGTGTAAGTTAGACACTGTATAAATAAAGCCGCATTTTACTGATGTGGACCATGCATTTATTGCTGTGTGTGATTGAGCACTCTCTCTAGAGATAGTAGAGTTCCAGCAATGAAATTGCATTTGTCTGCTTAATGGAAAATAGAGTCCACTGGCATTTGCAAACAAATATTTCTGTGGCATGTAGTCTGCAAGGATTAAATTCTGAGTTCGGTTGTGGTAAATATAATTTAACAGTCATTTGAAGTCACTTAAAGATGTAAGAATGAGTGTAGAAGGGGAAGAGCAGTGCTGCTTCGCTTTGGATTTTTTTTGGTATTAATAACATGTCATAGGGTGAGGTTTTAGGTTTTTGTTTGTGTTTTTTTTTTTTTAATAGTTATACTGATGTTCTGTATTGGCTAGTGATTTCTTTTTGGCAGTTATATGAAAGCTAAACATCATGGAAAAAAAAAAGGGGGGGAGGAGTATGAAGAAGTTTGATTCATACGTTTTGCAATGTTCACATAACCCAGAAACAACGCAGGCGAGTTGCTGTAGAGACCGAAGTCAAATTTGCAGCTAACGCCACACGTCTCAAATTGTATGCGGAGTGCACAAAAACTAACTTAAAACATTAACACAGAGGAGGCATAAATTTTGATGGTGGATTCTCATTCAGGGTGTTTGGAGGTCTGTGAGTACTCCCGGTTAGCTTTGAGAGGCTGTGAATAGTTAATTATTCAGCACCGAGTTCTGAAGTTCAAAACTCTCTAAGCACTTCCAGCAACAGATCAGTCATGTGAAGTCTCATTACACAGCCGTCTTTTGCAATGCTGCTCTGGACCTTGTTTATTCTTCATTGTGAGTGACTTTAAACTTTGTTTTCCCAAGAAAAATGTGTGTTTCTAATTGTTGTACGCTAGATCTTTTGTTTTAATTCTGTAGGACAATTATAGAAGTTAATTTCTTTGGTTGTGTTTAAAGTAAACAAACTTTGGTACAGCTCCAGAATCTAAATTGCAAGCATATTTTTGGAACCTTTGAGTATTATGTTTGAAATGTATTTTAACTTTCTGTGAACGTGGCTCCATTCAAGCTTTTTAAAACAATGTTTATAAGAAATTAGAAAGTTCGCATGAGGTAATGCATCTCCACGGTGTGTTTTGGTTCTGTTTCTAATGGTGAAATTCTTAATAATAGTATCTTTTCCTTGTGACAATATCGGTGAATTGTGGAAAGTTATTTGAATAAAAGGGGATGCTGGACTCTGTGTTGTAGAACATGAGAGTCCTGCCTTCAGAATGTACTGTTACATAAATATATTAAGAGATGTAGAGAGTTTTCCTTACACCATTTTGGATTTTTTTTTTTTTTTTAAGTGAAATAAGTGAAACTTATTTAGTGATCACTCTTTGCATTCAAGAGTACACTGGCTTGTCACTAAGATGGGAAAGTATAGTGAGAAAATTAAAATAGGAAATCAGCATAGGTGAGGGGAAAATATGAAAGCATATTGTGACTGAAATGTCAAGAAATATTACAACACAGTAGTATTGGTTATACTGCTATTTTATTACTGTATAGAAGTAAATACACTAGAGCTCTTAGGATTTGTTTGAATGATTTTAATAATCAAAATTAAAATTTGGGGAGGAAAAGTGTGATTATTCCCTTGCCTATCTATCCTATATATTAAACATACTGTCAGTGCAATTTGGCTTGATACTGCATAATACAGTATTTCTGTTTATACTAATCCAGTAAGTCTGTTTGGAGAATGCACAAATAGGGCCCTTTGCATAACCCAAGGGAGAAAAAAAGTTACTAATTTACTTTTTTTAATATATATTAAAAAAAATCGTTTTGTTTTGGGCTTGATGTTTATTGGGCGCTTTTTTTTTTATATGATAGATACCTTAGCCTGTTGTATCTTCTATCACCACTGATCGTATGTTTAAAATATTCTCTCATCCCTTCCTTGCACATATCACTTACACAGTCTGAGTGAAAAGAATGAAATGTGGTTCATTCCTGTTCTGAGGCTTGTTAGTTTGCCAGTATGGAATCATATGTATAAATACATACTTGACTTATAATTTTTATCCATTTATTTCAGAAGAAAATCTAAAGCGCCGCCTCCTCCATCTGAAAAAAAACCCATTGCTGTTTCTCCATTTGACGACACAGCATCAGCCAACCTCATCATGGAACAGAAAGAGAATGTAATTGATAAAGATATTGAACTATCAGTGGTCCTGCCAGGAGATGTGATCAAGTACACTACAGTTAACGGGAGGTAAGTTACACAGAACGACGTTTTTATTTAATTTTCTTTTCTTGCTCTAGTTTGCTTCAACCTTCATCCAGGTTTTAATCACTCAGTAAAATACATGAGTTGTGTAAGCCTGAAAATTGAGTGTGTCCAAAGAAGAGCAGCAAAAGCTGGTGAAGGATCTGGAGCACAAGTCCTATGAGGAGCGGCTGAGGGAACTGGGGCTGTTTAGCCTGGAGAAGAGGAGGCTGAGGGGAGACCTCATCGCGCTCTACAACTACCTGAAAGGAGGCTGTAGCGAGGTGGGGGTCGGTCTCTTCTCCCAAGTAACTAGCAATAGGATGAGAGAAAATGGCCTCAGGTTGCGCCAGAGGAGGTTTAGACTGGACATTAGGAAAAACTTCTTTACTGAAAGAGTGGTCAGGCCTTGGAACAGGCTGCCCAGGGAAGTGGTGGAGTCACCATCCCTGGAGGTATTTAAAAGACGTGTAGATGTGGTGCTTAGGGACGTGGTTTAGTGGTGGACTTGGCGGTGTTAGGTTGATGATTGGACTTGATGATCTTAAAGGTCTTTTCCAACCTAAATGATTCTATGATTGTACTATGATTTTTGGGTAGGTGTGGAAACACATGCTTTATACATTAACCTACCTTTTGGGAAGACTATTTTTATATTCAGGAATTCCGTATGGCACCTGTCAGGATGCGTAGCCATACCTGTTGTTCTTTCTAGTCACTGCAAATCTCTAGAAAAATACTGGTTTGTATGAGTCAGTGAATTTTCTCATATAAGTTTTCCTTGTTACACTTAAAGATGAGTTCCTGCGTCTTATTTGGGCACAATGTCATGTGTTCAGCACTTGCTTAGCACTACTACCTATAGATTACTAGCAGTCCTAAAAAAAGGTGTCATCTCTTCAGACAAAATCTATAATGCTTCAAAGAAATAGTTTCAAGCTACAGCTTTGGAAAACTTTTTTTTTAATAAATATATTTTGCTTAAGCTGCTTTTAATTTGAAATACATATTTCAGTCTGCTAATTGGTAGCATACGTTGTGCATATAACTCTCAAGTCGCCTTCAGTTCAGAAAGGCCTCGACGTTGACTTGTGAGTTGAAATCATAAATCCTGGGACTTAAAATGTTATATTAATTATCATAGCAGATCTACTAAGAAGGCTGCTATGCAAGGCCTTGTATGGATCAGAGCAATTAGGATGCCAGTTTGTTGCTTTCTTAAGCTGAAATAAAGAAAATACTTTTATCTTGTGCTTGTGTTAGTGTTTTACCAGTGTCTTTGCTACTGAAAGCAAGCGGACGGATTGATTTATTTGTTTATTTAAACCAGGTAATGTAAATGTGTAGTTACACCTACTTCGCTTCTTAATGAGAGACGAAGACTTTTGTGGCTCGAGTCTGTTTGCACGCTTTGTCATTTGCTAGAGTTCATAAGGTCGTTGCTTAGACATCAAATTCCAGCTTGTTCACCACAGCGGCAATGGATGAACTTTTGTGGATCCCTCCTGCTGTGACTCCATGCGATTTTCAGGATAACTTAAATCTGAGGTTATATTTTTCAGAAGAAATTTTCTGAAATAATTGGTGACTACTATGGTGCTTTGTGGTGTTCTTGCTAGCTTCTTTACAGCAAGGAATATTGCTGTCTGTAAATACGGTGCCTTCCTCTGTTTTTAATATTTCTTAAAGGTAAGACTCCATGTGTACGCTGTCACACGCTTCTTTCTTCTTTTCACTCCCTTTGTCCACACTTATGAGTACCGTGTGCCCTCTATCTTGCTTTGCTCAGAACAAAGGGCCAGAAATGAATGTTGCATGTATTTTCACTCAGTCAAATTACATTGCATATAATTACTCAGTGTTCAAGACAGGCCTCACAAGCTTATCAGGAAGCGCACACATTTCCCAATCAATTTTATTATCCCACAGTTACCGCGTTGTTTTGTTTTTTTTTTTTCAATCAAGATACCGTATGTGATTGATTTCATAAATGGCTCTCCTGCAAACAAAATCCTATATTAGCACTGCTAGACTCACTCAGAATGAGGGGAGATACTGTGCAGGGCCTGCAGTCCACTGTGAAACACACTTCAAGCTATCTTTTCCTCTAGTTTTGCTCTGTCATATTTTGTGGACAAATAGGCAAGATCCCTCTAAAAATGACATAAACAGGTAAATTGCTAATTTATCTTTTTCCTGTTCATAATCAGAGATGATCAGCTTCAAAGCTCCCAAGGAGAGAATACCTTTTTAAATCTCGTACTAGAAAAAACAGAACTGTGACTTTCTATAGCCATGTGCTCGAATGCCATAGTCCAGTAGAAGAAACTTCTCTGCTGTTCTCAGATGAAGTTGGGTTGGTTTGATCCCTGCTTTGGCATAGCAGATAGCAAGAGCTATGTAGAACAAAACAAGATGTTACATAGATAAATATCCTGAGGGAGTAGAAGTAGGCAGAAGAGGATCAGAATGAAATCCAAAAGGCGTTTTAGAGAAAAAGATTACAAGAGAGAATAATTTTTGATCCTTAAGTTGTTCTATGGGCAACTAAAGCAAAAATCTGAGAGACTGAGAAAAGGAAGGAGGACTGAAATAGCTCATTCCTCATTCTGAAACTTCAGGCATGGGTGGATTCTCTTATTTGAGCCTAGACACCAACTTGTGTTTTGTAGTAGTTGGAGATAGTGATTCAGTTCATCTGTTCAGAATCTGAGAGTGGCATTTGCACTCTCCTATCACCAGGATTCCTGCAGGGGGGTCCGGGCAAAAAGTTACTTAAAAACAAACAACCCCCCCAAAAAACCATGGTAAGAGCAATGAGTGGTAGGAGGTGAAGATACACTGTTCAGAGGAAGGATTGAGTGAAGCTTTTTTTTCCTCCTTTTTTTCTTTTTTTTTTTTTTTATTGGAATGTTTTTGAGAGTGAAGTTTCTGAATCTTCTCCATTGGTTCTAAATACAGCATAGGACTGAAGAATTTTCTGCAGCCAAAGAAGAAAAAAAATAACTTGAACTATTTTATTTAGCAGCCTGATCATTTAAGTTAGTTTTTTGTTTTTCCACAAGGAAGAAATGCAGAGTTTGACAAAGTTTTCTCGAAACTGAATAATTAGTTTCAGTTGTATGCATCAGTAAATTAACTTAGAGATTTTAAGGGCCAATATAAGTGACATGCATTTGATTTGGAAATGGTGTGTCAAACAAATAGTTTTGCAGGGTAGCATGTTTAGGGCTTCAGTTTCAGAAGCCTTTCAGAGAGACCTTAACTTTGCTGAATTTATTTTCTTAGAGTCCTTTGTGAGTTTCCATTTGATCCGTTCTTGAGTATTTTCAGTCATTAGGGTATTCTTAATAAACTGTTGGTTTACTCCGTATAGCTAGCTAGTGAATAACAAGCTTTGTGGTGTTGCCCTACTTTTCAAAACCTATTGTACTTACATTTGTTAGTAACAAATTCTGGGGGTTTTGGTATTTTTTGTTGTTCTCCATGAAAACAAATGTCTTTTTAGCTTTAGAGAATAGGATTAGTAAATATTTTGCAAGAAAGGCCATGATGCTATAGGCTTAAGTAATCAGAGAACTATAGAAAGCCAAACTGGCTGTAGGTTTCTTTTCTTTTTTTTTTTTTTTTCTCCTTCCCCCCCCAATTCCGTCCTCTACCTAGGAATATTTTTGGTGGTTACTGACAGAGTTTTGTTTGTTCAGTGGTGCTTAGTATGGGTCTCATGACGGGAAGACCTTGTTCCTAAAGTTTGATCATGTAAGAAACTCAACTTTTTTTTTTTTTAAAGTAGCAGTTTGTAGCCCTTGCTTTTGGAGAGGAGTGTGGAAACTTGATGCATTTTTCCTTTAAACACTTCATCCAGTATTTGAACTGACACCTTTCACTATCGGTCACAAACATAACATGGTTTGGTACATTCTAGGTGAAGGTCATTGTTTAACTATCAATTATGTGATGTAACGAGAGGCTGCTATTAGCCACTTTTTATTGTTATTTAGTTAGGTAGGAATAACCAGAGGAAAATAGATGAGGGATGAAGGGGTGCAGCAATATGTAAATAAATTTATGATCAGAGATTTCTAGAAAACTAAGTAATGTAATGAGGCTAAAGAAGACGCAAATAAAGATTTTACTGAAATTAGATAAAGGTGGACAAGCAGGTGATGTACTCTGAGGCAGCTGATGGCCACTTCTTGGAGTTTTACTAAATATTATTTATGGAAGCAGTTAAATTTACTGTCATATATGTATTCCTCTACCTGCAATCCATGAAGGCTTTAGCAAAAAATAGTATTACAAATTTTGGGGGACGTGATTACAAAAAAAGATTGCTTTTTGTATCACTGTAGGAATATCTGTCTAAAGCAGTTGTTGAAGGTGTCTTGGCCTCCAGTGGAGGGGGGGGGACTCAAAGTCTAGCATCCTCCAGTCAGGCAGGTCATTTCTGGAAGTACCAATGGAAAGCAAATTTGCACTGAATCACTGTTTTCAGGTACTAATTTGCATGTACCCGTCTGTTGTTTGTGAGCAGCTATGTTTCTCACTTATCATTCTGTCACTTCTTGTGACTCTGGTTAACGTGAGGGCTTGCCCCTGTCATGGTGGTGCATTGCCATAGGATGGCTTTCTGCGATCTTTGCTTGTGAATTCTCATCCTGGTCATCTTCAGTGTTCTTACCCTTCTTCAGTAACTGAAGGCCAGAGGAAGGGCAGCTTTTAAAGCCAGTCAGTGTATAAAAATGCACCAGAAAAAAAGTAATGGGTGACTTATTGGATAGGCTGATAACCAGAAGGGTCACTACAGAAGTAGTGTCTGCTGTATCCTGTGGCTCCCTCCTCCCTTCCCCTGCCCTGCCCCCAGTGACATGGGGGAATAACATGATTTGCATTTTGCAGCTCTTTTCTCATTAGGATGTACTTGTTCTATTATGGGTTAGAAGTACAAGAAATAGAGTAGTTCCTTCTTCTTTCTTCTAATCGGAGCAGGTTGTGATACACGCGAGAGAGGAACTGAAATAAGCTCTCTGGTTTACCTATGTGAAAAGGGAGGAATAGTTATTTTTCTGCAGTGCTCAATGCATTTCTCATGGTATTCCTCAGGCTGATAGATATCATCTAGATGAAGGCATGGGAGTATATTACATTCTTCTATATCTCTTCAGACCATCTGATAGCTGTTTTTTGACAGCTTGGAGCATCATTTCTGTACACTTTTTGGTTTTATTGTTCCTCCTGCCGTTGTCTCGTGAGGCAAGTATTCTCCGGCCACTTAAGCAGGCAGAGACTTTCTCCGGGGTGGGGTGGGGGGGGAAGTAACAGGTCTGCAGTAACTGTATCTGTCAGCTTTCAAATTGTTTCCATCTTCTGGAGGTGCAGCATGTGCACTAGAGAGTCCAGCCCTGCTTCTAGGAATGAGAAGAGAGTTTGCTTAAGGAACACTTGTTCTTTAAGACCAAGTGAAAACAGGAATGATATTCTAGTGTTAATTAAAGGGGGGAAACAGTGTTCACAGTAATTTTTAACACTGAGTCATCTTAAATTGTTCTTACAGAACCGTATCCTATGAAAAGTCTGTTTTAACTTCCTACTTAATAAATGTATTCATGATATTTATATTATCTAGAATTCTGCTTGACTTGCTGGCTCTTTGTAGAAGCTATCTATTTCCACGTTTGGCTATGCTACCAGAATACTTGCATCTGTTATGAGATTACATCTAGAATTTAAGATTTCTGATTAGCCATACCAGCCAAACCCTGTATTAATGTGCTCTTAGAAACTTAAGTGTTCTTTTCAACATAGCATTTGATTGCTTCACAGGCTTTTAAATTATTTTCATAATAACCTTGTGAGATAGAGCAGGTGATAGACTTCCCTGTTTGTAGCTGTAACTGAGAGATGCAGAGGGCATCAAAATGAAATGCTCCTTACAGATGATTACCCAACTCTAAAAATTATTGAGGAATGATCAGTTCCAGTGACCTGATAGTACTATAACCTTATTCAGTTGCTGTAATAACATGCGAAGTTAGGATACTCTCCTTACCTTTGGTCTACTTAAACTTCTATGGCACTTCTGTTTAAAGCACAGCTTTAATAAATTATTTGAGTAGCAACTGGGAATGTTCAGCCTATCTTAATACGCTGTTCTGCATGTTCTTCACTGAGAGAACAAGGACATATACAGTTAGTGACTACATATGAAAAATTCGGTTTGCCATACTTCATTGTGAAAAGGACATCTGTTGCGTCACACAGAGCTTCTCAAGAAATGGCATTCAACTACTGTGTTGTCATTTAGCTTCTTTCCCGCTGTGTGTGTTAAACACGTGGCTCTCGTTTTGGGATCCCTAATACAAGACCTCCTTAAAAGGTGACTTCCTCAAACTTCATTTCTCCTGCTTCCTCCAAATGGCTTGTGCTCAGAATTTCTGAAAATAAAGTCCCTTGTAACCTCAGAATGGATATAAAAATTCCAAGCTTTGGAAGGAAACAGTTCTTAATGAATAGCAGGGCATTTATCACCACTGCTACAGTTCCCATTAAATGTCAAATGAGGTGGCTAATCCACATCTCCCTGCTGACCTCAGGAAAAGCATCACTTCACACAAGCAAAAATTTCCCCCTTTGCTCAAGCACTTGGCATACTTTTGTGCAAGCTGGTTTCATTTTCTTTAGTGGTGTTTTTTTGGGTTTGGCTTTTTTTTGTTATTGAAGATATTTAAAGTTGGTGCCTGGCAGTAATTATTTAGTCATGGAAGGGAAAGTTTGACTTCGGTTAAATGTTTAGCAGCACATTTTGTTATAGCCTGCTTAATTGTCATCTGTTGTGACAATTCCATTTGTCTTTTACAGGAAGCCCATGATGGACTTGCTGATCTTTCTCTGTGCACAGTATCATTTAAATCCATCAAGTTATACTATAGAGTTGGTATCAGCAGAAAATAGCCAGATTAAATTCAAACCCAACACACCAGTGGGCATGCTTGAAGTGGAAAAAGTGATTGTAAAGCCAAAACAAACGGATAAGAAGAAACCTCCTCCGGTTATACCAGAGGTGAGAACTAAGATTAAAGCGTATTGAGAAACTATAATCACTGCTGTATTCAAAAAGTTGAGCAGGTAGCTCAGCCTCTTATTTCAGCTTTTCCTGTTGTCTCTCATCCCCTCATCGTGCACCCCTGAGAAATGCTTGGCTCCATGTTCTTGATAACCTCCTCTTAGGTAAAATATATCTCGATTTGTTGCAGCAAACATCTTTGCTGCCAAAAGAAGGAAACATTACAATATTATTTGAAATTCCACGCCTTACTCTCCGTTTGACAAATTCTGCAGATGAAGCGTGGCTGAATACAGCCTTCCACAAACTGAAAATCAACAACTTGTACCATCTGTCATGCTGTGATATATATGCCCTTCTGATTGTATGTTCATTTTCCTTTAATACGTGCTGTACTTTTTTGTTGTTACTCAACTTTTTTTATATACCCTTCAGAAGGCAGGAGCTTTTACAAGTACTAAAGCAACTTCTGGGTATTGCCTAAATCTTTCCTCCCGCCTTGTCTGCTGTATAGAAAAATACTGTTTCTCAATTTATCTAAAGCACTTGCATAGGGCCACGGGAGCTCTTCTGCTGCCCTTTTACCTTCATCCTACGCGTGTGCACACATACGCACTCATGGCTCATTGGCTGCCTTCTGCAGCTACCTAATGTAACCTAGTAGGGCCTCTCGCTCCAGGCATGTACCCTGCTGGACAGGCAAATGACGGATGCTAAAGGAGGAGCAGACTGTTTCATGTGTTCTTTTCTTGAGTAGAAGGGAATCACAAATTAGTTCTTAGTTTCTCTTGTAATGTTACTGAATCTATAACATTAGTGAAGTTGGCCATAAGGGGAATTCCTGTGATTACTGTAAGGCTGTTATAAAAATGCCGGTTGTTTCAGAATTTGTGCTGGTATTTA
Organism: Fulmarus glacialis; assembly: GCF_000690835.1. NCBI lineage: Eukaryota > Metazoa > Chordata > Aves > Procellariiformes > Procellariidae > Fulmarus > Fulmarus glacialis. The sequence continues at coordinate 50,388 of NW_009233781.1, read as the reverse complement.
TTGGAACTTTCTTCTCTTTAGCAAACAGTAAGGGTAGTGATAAACTACAAGAAGACACAGAAGACGGTAGTAAGAGTCAGTCCACATTCACCCCTTCAAGAACTCATACCAATTATCTGTAGTAAATGTGAGTTTGATCCTTCACACGCTCTGCTGTTGAAGAATTACCAGTCTCAAGAACCCCTTGATGTGACAAAATCTCTTAATGACCTTGGACTAAGAGAATTATATGCCATGGATATCAGTCGAGGTAAGATGACTTTTTTGTAAATTGCAGTTATGGAAAAGATAATTACTTAGTTTTTCAATAATGTCTATGTTTTGTTGTGGTTTATTACTTATGAAGAAATTAATTTCTAGCAATTTAGTATATATTTCATTAGTCTTCCACAAAATTGAAACTGGGACAAGTTTACCTGTACTTATGTTTAAGAAGTGCTATAAAAAGGTTTTCTTTTCTAACAAAGTGTTAGGTAGCAGCAAAGGTGGCTAAGTACAAATCATCACTTTAAAGGCAACCCCTTCCTTTCCTTCCCCCCCTTCCCCAAAAAGGCCAACAACACTGTATTTCCCTTAGTTCATAGAAAAGACATAGAATCATGATGAGCTAAAAAGTACAGAAACATTAGAGAAATTTAGTTTAGTTTTAAAATTATTTAAAATTTTAAAAGTGTTAGAATATTCTGATGGTGCTTATGTGTAGTTCTGAGTGTTGTTTGCTAATTTTATAGATTGTGAAGGAATAATAATTCTCTTTTTAATTGTGGTCCGACAGGGGCACTATGAACTAACTTCCTTACATTTGTACAGACATTTCTATGCCTGGTTTTAACTTCAGCTGTAAGCCTGTCTTTAGCATGAAGGGTTTACTCTACTGTGATTAAAAATTCTATACAGTGTGGTTTGTTCTGCTTCAGACATTTCTCACGGGAAATTTTATCTCAGTATAGAATGCAGTAATATTGGCTCATTCCTGTTCTTGACCAGTGTTCTATTTGCTTATTTTTCTTTCTGCTCTAAAACTTGGGGGTTTTTGTTGGGTTTTTTGTTTGTGTCTTCCCCCCGCTTTTACCTAAATACGGTAACCTTATCGTTTGGTGGTTACAGTTTCAAGAGTTCTCTCAGTTACTTCCCAAAGGCCAGTTATCTTGATGAAGAGGAGAATGACAGATTTGGAAAATATGTACTTTTCCCATGGAGAAAACAAAAATTAAATATCTTTCTCTTCTTCACTGGAAAACAATGTATTTTTACTTGCCCAGACATGTTACTTGGACTACATGTACCCATAGTGCATTGTCTTGTTTGCTGTCTGGCTACTGCTTTCATCTACAGACTGGCAGAGCTGCCTTTTGCACAGTATGACGTGTGCTTCATTTGAATCAACAGCCAAAAATCCTTAGGAGAGAATACAAGGGTATATACACTTTCTACAAGGCAGGGCCCCGCTAGGAAATTTAGATATACTTCAGTTCTCTTGATGCAAAGTAGTTCAGCATTTCAATTTTCCAGACAACTTCAAAGCTCTGAATTTTCAGCTTTCTTTATGAAAGTAAATGGTGAGGTATACCTTTACTTAATAGAATCTAAATTCAAATCTTACTTTATTCAGATTATATTTTAATTATACATTCCTTTTTGGAACGTCCTTTCCCAGTTTGGACTGCCTGACAATCCAAAACTTACAGAGCAAACTATTCTATGTACTAGTTTTCCTCTTTCCTTCAGAAATACAAGTGGACCCTTGTATTTCCTTATTTACAAGATTCCAGTCTGTGTTGCATGTCTTCAGGCTCAAGTTCTTAAATGGCCTATAGCATTATGTAGTAAAGATACACATCCTTTTACTTCAGGGAAGTACCCAGTTACTTTTTCCTAATGTTGAAGATTCAGCTTGGCTTTCTGTGTTTGTAACTTATAACTGCATCCTTGATTCAGATTCACATTTTCTGTCTTTCTTTTTGTCTTTCTGTAGCCACATCACCAGTTGATTTAAATTTACCGTCTTTGCAAGGTATGATTTACTGAAATAGGCGGTGAAACTGTAGCACTTAAGTGACATTACCATCTGCTCCTATTATAACATCTGCTTAACTGTGACATGAGTAATTATCTCTGTCCTATCATAAATGCATATTTGAAAAGATAATACAGAAGTGGATATACCCAACTATATATTTCTGTATAGTTTTACCCTAGATCGATTGATTAAATTACTGTCACGTTTATATTGATACTTCTACCAACAGCCCGTAGCGGCCTTGCTGATTGCTGTTGCTTATTGCATTTGCATTCAATGGGACTTCTTTAAGACAGACAAATCTAGTAGAAATTAAAAGGAGACAACCTTCAGATTTACAATTCATCTGCATGAATAAGACGATGTAAGGAGGATAAATTCTGCAAGATACCAGAATGGACTTGACTATCTTTACTATGACTGCCATGCAGTTATGTGTGCAGCACCTATCGGGTGTTTCAGTGATCTTTCTCCATAGTCACATCACTTGTGCCTGGCTTGTCCCACTTCACACTTTGCCATGAATTTAACTGTTAGGAATTGAGAGCTGCAGAGGCTGATCCTCTTTTTCCCTTTTACAGCCTTTGTGATATGAACCATAACATATGACAAGTGGGATGGGCTGGATTAAGTGCTGGGGGTATTAATAGCAGCTGAAACTCATCTATTCCGAGTTCTGAGAAAGACAGGAAGAACATGGATGGTAGGAAACCTGTTCATTTTGCAGTGTTTTCAAAAACTCATAATATGGGTGATTTATGATGTGTTTTGTATATCCTTCCAGGAGGCTTATGACAGAAAGTGAAATAGTGAGAACGCAGGAGAAATAATCTGTGCAATAAATAACTTCTAGAACTATTGTCTTCTATTTTAGACTCCTACCAATCTGAAAACTTAGATGTTCTGAAGGAGAAAGAAAACAAAGGGTTTTTCAGCTTTTTTCAACGAAGCAAGAAGAAAAGAGAACAAGTAAGATGTAACTTTGTATAGGCAAAACTTCTAGAAACATATTCATATTGAGCAATCAATACTGTTGGTTGTTTTCCAGAAAGTATAAGTAACTTGGATTTTTTTTTTTACTTCCCCCGCGCCCCAAGGCTGCCAGTGCCCCAGCAACTCCATTGATGAGTAAGCCAAGGCCGACATTTATCACGAGATCTAACACTGTTAGCAAGCAGTATGATTCAAACACTCTGCCATCTGAAATGCCGAAGAAACGGAGAGCTCCTTTACCACCTATGCCAAATTCTCAGAGTGCTCCCCAGGAACTTGCACAAGCCCAAGTCAGACCGGCATCTGATACTGTGAAATCTAACAGCCTTGATAGGAATGAACAGGTTAGTTACATTCGTTTTGCTTCTCTTAAATCAAGAAGTTCAGACATAATAATCCTGATAACCCTGTTAATATCTGCTGAGGCTTGAAATAAATGGGAAATAAAAGTGTAGTACTTGCTTTTAAAAATTTTAGTTTGAAAATAACTACATAAATTGAAAAATGCATTCCTTTTAAATTTTATATCCTGTATTCAGAGTAGGTGCTGTATTTTGAAAAGGCAAAACCAGCTTCTTATATAAGTTGGTATTGCAAACACCTTTTTATTCTTTTCAATGAATAGTTTATATGTTTAAACGTGAGAACATTGTCTCACTTTATCATATCTAGTAATTGGCGTTTTGATATTTCCAGTCATTTTTAATGTTTTAGTTACATGTGATAGAGTGGTTTGTTCTTTATATTACATTACTAGAAAAAGGTGGAAATCTTGGGAAGTAGTCTTAACATTCTTGTGCTCCCAGCAAGTTAAAATAAGGTTTTATTTTAATCAAATAAGGATGTATTTAATTGAAGCTATGAGATGTGGGCTACGTATTTAAGTAACCTATATATCCCATGCGATGCAGAAAGTCTGCCAACAGAATTTGGGAGAATTGATGCATTAAGTATTGTCCTGGTATTGCATATTGTCAATTGTGAATTCCAATTAAAGATCAAGGCTAAAATTGGCATTAGAACTTTTTTTTTATTTCATACTTTGCTTTGAATGCAGTATCTAAAGGTGGTCTGTAGTAAATGAGGTTATTGGCATGCTAGAAAAATAAAATGCAGAACTAAATGAAATACAAGTCTGAGGTATTAATTTTGTGTTAGATTCAGAGACAAGAAATTTCAAACTGTGACTTCCTTTATCTTTATACAATGATTTACTCTTTCATTGATGCACAGAACCACAAGAGAGCACTGTTTAACAGAAGTTCTGAATTTGTGTATTTTTTTTTCTGAAAAGCTTTAGCATTTGAAGATGACAAAGGTTGCTTTCTGTATTTCAATAAAAGGAACTTTTGGGGGCGGGGGGGGAAATCATGATCTTTTTTTACCTCATCATGTTTGTCTTTTAATTGAATTCAAATTTTTTGAAAATAATTTATTAATATCAATATGCTTTAAATGATGAATATTCCATTATGTCTAACAGTAATGTATGACTGCTGGGCTAGGATCTGTCACTCAGCAAAATTGCTTAGATTTATTATTTTGTACTGACATTTCTTATTCATCTAAAGTGGTTTGACTGAAGTTAAATATCTCACGAAGAGAGGACAAAAGTCCAGATTAAGTTATATTTTTGTGTGTATTTTCTATTTTGTACTACTTTGTGTGGCTCCCTTAGAACTTAGAAGCCTTTGGCATGTGTTTTTTAAGATTACTTTTGTTTCATTCTGATTTGATTGCACAGTAATTTATCAGATAATACAGAGTTTGGGACTTAAATGTGGGCAAATATTTGCTCTGTGCTTTGAATTTTATTAATTCATGTAAAATATTTTGTCTTTTTAATATCCACTTTCCAATAAGTATCATTTAATGAATGAATTTGGACTGCATAGTACATATTGCTCAACTTGATCAGGGAACTCTTAGGAGGGATCCTGTGAGAGACTTCCTTGGAGGATAAAGTTGCTCCTTGGAAGAGTGCTGAGATATTTTCAGAGACAGCCTTCCTGCAGCACAAGAGTGGCCCATTCCCCTAAGTGGGAAAAGGAGTACGCATAAAAATAAACAGTCCCATTTAAATGTGCTGCTTAGAGAGCTCAAGTGCAAAAATAAACATGTGAGGGATGGAAAGGGGACAGAACAATTCCCCAAAAGAAATGTAGAGATACTTCTTAGGCATGCAGAGGTGCAGTTAGGAATGCAAAGGCAAGTGTGGTGCTTGAAGTGGCAGGAGATGTCAAGAATAACAAGAAAGGCTTTTGTAAGTTAGTGGCAAGTAGAAGTCCAAGGATGAAGGATGAGGTCATCTATCTTTATTTTAGCAAGGTGTTTGTCACAGTCTACCACAACATTTTTTTGTTGGTATGGACTAGACAGATGAACCACAAGATAGGACAAAAACTGTCTAAACAGCTCAAATGGTGGTGGTTAATGGCTCAAAGTCAGACTGGTTGTCAGGTGGAGTACCTGAGGAGTTTGTAGTATGGCCAACACTGTTAAATATCTTTATAAACAACCTAGATGATGGAATCGAATGCAGCCTCAACAAACTTGAAGTTGACACAAACAGGGTAGAGAGATAGGTATACCAGAGGTAGGTACACATTCAGGGAGACAGCGACAGGCTGGAACTGCATGAGGGTTAGAAAAGGTACTTGTGAAATTCTCTGTCTAGAATGGAGCAATCCCAAGCACCAGTACAGGCTGGGGTCTGGCTATGTGATCGACCTTGAATCCAGTGTACTCAATACTTTTTAGGCCACACCTGTACTGCTATGTCCAGATTTGGTTCCTACAGTTCAAGATAGAGATTAAAAACAGGCAAAAGTCCGGCGGAGGGCCACCATGATGTTTAAAGGTTGGAGAACGTAAATGTTCTAGCGAAAAGAACGCTCAGATGGGATCTAATCGCCGCCTTCTGATACGTAGAAGGTCGTACAGGGAAAGTAAAGGTAAACTCTTCACAAGGATGCATGGTGACAGAATGAGGACCAGTGGGCACTAGTTGTTTCAGAGGAAATTCCATTCAGATACAAGAAGAAGACTAATCACTATGAGAACAATTGAACATTGGAATAGGTCGCTCAAGAGAAGTGATAGAAGCTCCCTCACCAGAAATATTCAAGCTGTGTCTTGACAGGCTCCTGCAATAACCTAATCTAAGACCTTGTGTTCAACAGAAGGTCGGACCAAATGATCTCCAAAGCTCCCTTCCAACTTAGACTTTTCTGTTTCACATGGGTGAATCGACTCTTGATTTTCAAAACCGAATGCACATAATTAGGAGAACAGGAAAAATATAACAAAGCTCCATCACTAACGGAAACCAACAAATACTTGTTTTTGCTGTGAGATCAAGCACTGCTTGAGTAATGTTGGCAAGGGGGAGATTTGGAAGCTTGTTTCTCAGAGCTTCCACAGAAGTTTCTAAAATAAACAAAAAGGTATATCCAGCTATTGAGACTTCTGGTTTCACTTAACTGTAAAATAAAGGACAGTTCCCTTAAAAACATAAGGGGCTAGGCAAGGGACAGTGTAAAATCATTTTACTTAAATAAAAATGTCATTTACAGGATTTGCCACTTTATAAATGAAATTGGGCGCTATTTAAATACATAGTAAGACTCAGTCTTTATTCCAAGAATGGACATCCTAAATACAGAATTTTAAATGAAATGTATAAGCATCGTAGAATAAAGTCAGTTTTGATGATTGCATAGCATTTCATCATCCATATCATGTGCATTAATGTTTTCTCAACCCAAAGTGACCAATTTATACTCGTTTAATCCAAGTCAGTTCTCAGCAAATACAATGGTCACACTAGACCATGATTATTTCATTGTAAACAATGTAAGAATTTGGTCTCTTATATTCTCCACTGTTGAAAACGTGCATCCTGCTGGTAGGATTTAAAGTCTCTTTCGGGTTGCTCACCAGGCTGATTGGTGTGTTTCCTGGGCTGTTTAGAATGTCTGGGAATTTCACTGTTATTGCAGTGTCCCATTAAGCTAATTTACAAAACTTAGGATATACTTTTTTTTTCTTAAGGGTTACTTTTTATCTGCTTTTGCCTTACAAGAAGCATTTCCTTGCAAATCATATTGCTTTTAAGAATGCGTAAGTTCTGAAGCGTGCCCTTCAGTTTATTTGGCAGACTGGATACATACTTTATTTCTTCTATGGACCAGTTTGACCTTCTGCATGTGCCTTATTATGGACAAATCGCTTTTGTAACATCCACAAGGAAGACAAAGTGAAATGTCAGTTTTGCCTGGATAAACTGTTTGCCTGGTTTTGATAGAAAGATGCCAAAGTAGTAACATCAGACAACAGTGAAATGAGCCAACTTTAAGGGAACAGTGTTCTCACTGTTGTCTTTCTTCAAATTCACAGTGTATTGTAGTCCAATTTCTCACAGTATGAAAAAGGGTTTTAATGTTTACCTCCTACAGCTTCTCCACTACTTTTCTCCTAAAAAAGAAACTGCTTTCTCTTTATATGAGCAGTTACATTCTGGTATGAGGTTTGGAATTTTTTCTGCCTCAATTTCAGAGTGATTATAGAATTAGTTTTTGGAGATATGTTCCTATTTTTAGGGGAGAAATTAGTACAGTGGATGTAAGGGTAGCTTTTACAAGTTACTATATAGCATGATTTGCTCATTCTGTGGGACTCAGAAGATGACTAGTAAGCTTTTAAATCGTTAATGTTTGTCCAGCAAATTTCTATGTTAAATTAGATTGGAAATGAGCATGTTAGTCTCTAATATTGAAATTCCTCACTTGTTTGTCAGTTCTAATTTTGGGCAAGATGGCTCTTGCCAGAAGTATGTTTAGAACTAGCAAGTTTAAATACACTTGCAAGTAGAGAGGACTCTCAAGGGTTTTTGCAAAGTGCTGTTGTACAATGCAGTATGTGTATCTTCACAGTTTTCATAGAAGTGGATGCAATTTTCTAGTAATAACACTTCTTTAAAAGAAAATTTCTTTTAAAATAAAAGCATTTGATTATGTCCAAAGTGCCACTGCTGATTTTCTTCCTAATGCTTTATTTATAAAAACTAGACTGCGGTATCTTCATTTTATCCCATGAGTGTTTGTCTCCTTACATTGTTTTCAGTTATTGTAAAGGAGCATAGGTAAACTATGCTTGGGTAGGAACAATTAAGTGGAGATTTTTAGTCAAAACATTTACCATTTTAAATGATGGCTAGAAGGTCTCAACTGTAGAAATGTAGCTTGCTTTTATTTACACAATCCTAACTTCTAAAGAAATTGAAATCTCCAGTCTACCCCTTAGAAAAGAAAGGGAAGGAGAAGATGGGAGAATGGGAAGCAACTAAACTTGATGGTCAGCCCTTTAAAGGAGAAGTTGGGCAAAGATGCAGCAAGCACGATGAACATCAGGGAGGTCTTGAATAGAGCCAGTGTTACCAGGGAGAAGACAATGCGCAGGAGTACCTGTTTCCTCTTGCTGAAGTTTGCATGAAGATCATTTGATATGATTCTGATATCATTCAGAATTGGTGGTGAACATTGCATGCATCTACTTTTCAGTATACCAAATGCATAACCTTGTCCCCTTATTATGTTTACTTCTGTACAGGCAAGTATGTAGATAAATCATAGGAGAGAATAGTAATATCGGGTGTTTGGACAGAATAACACCAGCTGAGTTTTTCCAAATATATTCTGTATGTCCTTTCTTTCCAATAGGTCAGAGGTATATTACTTCCTCTGTAGTACTTTGGTTAAGTTTAAGTATTTTGGGAAGCTGAAGTCATGTAATAGAAATTGAGTGCATTAATAATTGTAAAAGCAAATACAATTTTTTTCTTCCTGTTACTCCTTGGACATACATTTGTCTGCATACTTGTACAAAGGGGAGAAAGAAATACTAGCAATATGGCTGGCAATGTGCTTTGATATCCCAGTCCCTGTATATCTTCTGTTAAACCTAGTTATCTATGGAGCAAAAAAGGTAGGTACTGGTGGTATGAAAACGTGTATATACTGACCCTTGGTGTAAGGTATGCTTTCCAGCACACTGAAATGCTCCACTACCACTATGTTCTTTCCCAAGTACTTTTTTTTTTTTTTTGCCTTTCATTCCAGCTGCAAAATTACTGTGGCTTAATTACCTTTCCTTTGCTTTTTGAAATGGTAAGAAGGGCCAGGCACCATGTCTGCCACTGCTTACAGAGGCTGGAACTTGGGAAGCACTGGCCTCTACAAGTGTCTGCTTGGGGTGGTGTGGGATTTGGTGCCAAATTTGTACATATTTGAGCTTAAAAAGCTTCATATCCACCCTTGCTTGTTCCAGGATGAGGAGGGTGTACAGTGTTAAAAGTGGAACCCCTGCATATGTTGTGGAAGTTATGACAGAGTTCACTGGTATTTCTGCACAAGCATGGTTAATCCTTTAGTGATTTTAACATTTTTAATTTAAGTGTAATTGATAAAGCACTGGTTATCATTGGCAGTTGGTATGACACATGAACACCCAGATGTATATTCCAAAACTTTGTCAGATACGTCTTAATAACATTTTTTTTTTTCCCCATCTGTTTAAAGTACTATTTTCACATTACGGCCTTTGTTGGGATTTGAAAGCTCTTAATATTCATATGTTGAATAATTCCTGAGAAAATCTGTTCAACACTTGAACCTTAACTGAAACATTTAGTACTTTCTCAAAATCTCTTTGCAAATCGTTTGTTTCTTTGGATGCAAAGGGCAGTAGAAAGGCTTATAAAAATCTACTAGTAGCATTTGTGCTCTTATGCTGAGAACATTATTTCCCCCCTACACACATACTCTCTCTGTGCAGGAGGGAGCTCTGGTGACATCTGTTTAGCTGAGCGACTATGCGCAGAACTCTGTGCCAGCCAAGTCGGCTGAGGGAGCCTGTGCGAAGCAGATGAGGGTGCAGACCTTTGAACAGAGAAACAGTGTCTTTGTGCAGAACAGAGAGGCTGCAGCTACCAAAGAGGAGAAAAACAGAACTGCCCAACAGCAAGGAGGAAAATTATTTAACAATTAAAAAAGCCTCATTTGGGGAAATGATACTATATTTGGCATCCTCTCCTGCATAAATTCAGATGCTGAATACTATTCATTCATTTTCTGGTAGAACTATTTGGGAACTGTGAATAAGAAACTATAAAAGTGTAATGTAATTTTTGTTCTGTGATGTTTTAATCTAGAAACTGACTTGTTTAAAAACTATTCAAGCATGCAAGTATTTTTAATTAGGAGTGCTATGTCCATATCCTCTGCTGTTCTTAAAAGAACATTTCATCTTGTGCCTGTTTTTTCTCCTTAAAAACCTGTAAAAGGTTTGAGTTGCTTGCCTTGATCTTAAAGTGATAGGTAGAAGAATTGTGTGAACATTTTGGACGGTGTTGCTCCTTACAGTGCAGTAAAGTATCTAAGGGATCTGTCATACCTGACATCGAGGTGGGACAAAACAGATGACTGAATATGGCCAGGATAGCTCAGAGGATGGCTTTCACTGTCCCAGTTCATTCATTCAGGTGATCTGACAGGAGCTGCCAAACACTGCTTCACAGACATCTTGTGCCAGTATCTTCTCTCTTGTGAGAAATTTTCTTTATAGTTTTCTATAATTTTCTTTATAGTTTTGATTGTGTACAACCTTTAATAGCCCCCTTACTGTAGGATGTGTACTTGTTTGGTGGTAGCTTTCTAAATGATAAGCATCTTATTCCATGGATAGTGACACGGTCAACAATTCTGTTGTCAGTGATGTTGTCGAAAGGATCATTGGTGTAGGTGTATTTATGGCCTCTCTGTTTCTCGATACTCTGCTTTGTGAAGTGGGCTGGTTAATTCAAGCACAGAGGAGTTCTCTGAAGATGACCCCACATCCAGTTGCTGTGTGGATCCTTCTAGCAAGAAATGAATGTCACTCATGGATTTTATTACATTGTCAAGTAGACAAGTGATAGGGATCAGAATTACTACAGAAATAGGCAGCTGTGTCTAATGCCAAAATATACTCCTTTATTGCTGGGATCCTGAACGTTATGATTCTAATAGATGTGGAAATACAAGTTTTTTTCAGCATAAGGCAAACCGCAGTTGAGAGTGGCAGGCAAATTTAGAGCCACTGTCTTTTTGAGACACAGAATTCATTTTAAAAACAATTTAAATTGCAATTGGACTGCTATATTGTAAAACTATGAAGTCTTTGGTAGGTAGCCTTTGTCCATTTTATAACTCTTTTGATTATTTGTGAATTAAGAAAATTTTTGTCTTTTGCTACAATAATGAGGACATTATTACAATTTAACATCCGTTGTGATTATAATTATTGCTGTTACAACTTATAATTTAACTTCAGTATTATGATTATAAGACAGTTGTACTTTCCAAGATAAGTTTTGAAAGCTGGAATTCAAAAAAATTCTGTAAAAGTTCAAGTATTTCAAGTAGAGAAACAAAATCCTAATAATTATGTATACAGCCCAATTAGGACTGCTGTTGAAAGAATGGAGAAAGAAATGTTGTTTCATGTCATTGCAGTGGGGTGTAGTTGAAGCTTCTTTCCGCAATGATTTTTAGCTACTTATAGAAAAGAATTATTTGGCGTTTGTAGAATAGCCTTCAGGCATAAAAGAATTTAAATTCTCTTTTATACTATATGTGTTGTTACATATGTGTTGGTTTTTGGTTTTTTTTTCCTGCTTGTATCTTTTACCTCTGTGAATATATTCAATTACTCTAGAAAATCTTTTTTTTTTTTTTGAAAACTACTCCTCAGAAGAATTAAGATGAGAAACATAATATGTTTGGTAGTAGGTATATACTCGCTCTTTCCCAAATGTATATCATAAATACTTTTGAAGAATAATTACTAGAGCTATTTTGCTGTTTTTCTTTGATTGCTAATAATCATCTTCCTCCCGTCTCCCTTCTTAGGTCCCTCCGGGATTAGTACGGAAAGGTTCTCTGCCGCTCAGTGACACTGCTTCTGTGAACTCCTCTCTACGAAGGATGAAGCGCAAAGCACCCTCACCACCCTCTAAAGCACCAGAAGATCAAAGTGAAAGCGGTAATGAGACTGGTAATCTTTGTATGCTGTTTAATTGGGAGGCATCAGAAAGTATGGCAAGTTGGCTAAACATTAAAGAAATACCACCTTACAAGATAAGAACTTCAAGTAAAAATACGAGTGCCAAACATCTTCATATTGTAAGGAGCAGTAATACTACTTTATGAGATTGGCTCATGTAGTGTGAGAAAGTAGGTAGGTTTTAGGGCACGCAGATCAGAAAAAAGCAGAAAATACCAAATTAATTATAGTTAGGTTAACTATAGAAATTGTGTTTGTGTTAATCAGATGGACAGCTTGGGGTAGGGAGAAAAGATTAGCTTCTCTGGATCAGAGAAGGCTTAATAGGAAATGGACTGAGAAGAAGAATTTTAGAGAAAGTTTTCTTTTGTTCTTTTAGAATTCTTCTGTTTGAACAAAAATTCAATTCTCTTTGGTTCAAAAATACCTCAGAGTTGAGATTAAAATATCTGGGAAATGTGACAATGAGCACTGGTTAATTAAGAGAAGGTGCATTTCTTGAAGAACTCGCCAGTCTGTAAGACCACAATTTAACATTTTATCTAGAACTTTTGTTGGTGCGGAAATTGAGAGGCAATAAAAAAGCTTGTAACTTGACATTTTGCAGTAACAGAGTCAACAGAATCAGCCCCTACTAAAGTGGAAGAAAGAGCCACCGAAATGCAGTCTGAAACAGGTTGGTTCTTTTTCCAAATGCTTTGATAAAATCTACTTCATAGTAAGCTATGGTAATTCATAGTAATAAATTACTGTACTATAAATGTGTCATAAGCATAGAACTAATTTTAACGCTTCAGATCAATTAATCAAGTACAAATATGGCTTTCTAAAATAAAGATGTTTAACCTTTACTGTCTACAGAAACACATACAATATATTTTGTATTGGTCTCTGTGCTTTACATTTAATAAACTAAACATTATCTCTGCTTTCCCTCCTCCTCCACAAGTTGTAGACAAGAACAAGCCAGAACTTCTGATTTTTGTATACCTCACAACAAGCCCTTCAAAAGCTAAAGCCCAGTCTTGTTTTCAGAACCCCTTCTTGTGCTGCCCTTGACCTGCATAACCTCAGGGTAGGAGCAAATCTGTGCCTGCCTTTTGGTTTGCCTCTAAACAGCCTTTGAAAACATAAGTTGTAAATATAAACTGTATGCATAAATAGTTGTTTATACATTAAATTAAATCATTTTTCAGGCGCTATGGAAAAAATGCGATATATGAAAGTATAGCTGTCTAAAATACAATTCTTTAGCTGCTGAACATAATACTTTTTTAATTTATGCAGTTTGTACTGTTAAGTACTGTTGTTTGTAAGCATCAGACTGTAGGGTTCAGATACAAGATACAGCATCCAGGAGTCTTCTAAAATTTTAAAAGCTTTTAGAATAATCAGTGCCAGTGCAGTCTGGAAAAATCACTCTTCAATGTATTTCACTAAGAATGAAATATATAAACAGTAAGCATGTGGAGTGCCACTGGCATTATATGAGGCTAAACACTGAGTTTCTGTGCTAGCTGACAGGAACTCTTAAGTAATTTTCCAGCTATTTTATTTGGGATGCCAAATGTGGTAAAACACAAATGTACAGCATGAGTTGAAAAAGTCACCTGCCATCCTAGGTCTCTGGCAAAGGGGAAGAAAAAAGATCGGTAATCAGTAAATTTGGGCTTGGTTTGTGTTTAGGGCAATTTATGTAAATTGTCAGAAAAGACCTTTAATAGAAATAATATGTAACTTAATAAATGGGAAGTATGAACTATAATGTGCAGTCTGAGGTTGAAGATGTAATGAAGCTGTAACCTTTCCTTTTCCTAGTTGTTGTAGCAGATGAAGGAGGGTAGTCACTTCTAGGTGAATGGCTCTTAATGATGTTTATTAGTACTTAATTTTCGGTGTTGGAAATTGTGTTTATCTACATGTGATGGGTCTAGGATGATGAGCAAAGTTATCACACAATGATTTAAAATCAAGGTTTTTTGGTTTTCTTGAGCTTGTTTCTATCTTAAGATTGTAGATCCATGCTAGAATTTCTGCATTTCCCATCACTGTCATGTCCAAGTGATGCATAGATAAACAGCCCTGAGCTTCATAGAAATGGCTTGTTTGCTTTTCCGTAGATTTAGGAACCTCTGCTTGAGGCATTTGAGTTTTGTAACTACATATTTTAATTTAAGCTGTAATGGAAAGAAATAGAAAAATGTAATTATCTTCACTGGGCTTAGAACAGCCTGTGTTGAGCCCTAGGATTTACTTCTGCAGTTAGTGACAGCCTTCATTCTCTAGTTCTGCTGCTGATTCTTCATGCAATGTCCTTTGCTGAAGACTTAATGCAATGCATTTTTTTAAATGTAGAGACAAGTCACATAGCACAGCTTTGTGGCCTTTTTTTTCTTTTTCTCATGGGATATTGCTGCTCTCTGGTGGCACCTCTGAAACTGTCCTGAGGCGTATTTATAAAGGGTCCTTTTAGCAAAGCACATCATGCTGTGAGAATCAATATTCACCTGCAGCAAAATAATTGCAGTACATTTGTCCTATTCCTAGTCTGAAAATTATGCAAATTTGGGTATTGTTTTAAGTAGATAAAATAGTTCAATATACTTTAATTGCTAAGTTGGACATAATTTTAACTTTACATAAACTCAGTAGTTCCCTCCATTTGGATTAATGCTGCTTTGATTGTCAGGCTTCTGGAAGCATTGTGATTTTTTTTCAGCTGTGACTGGCATTCCCAAAGGAGTTCTGTTATGCATTGCTACTTTAGCAAATAGAGTGTTACCTTCTGCCCTATAATGAACCACTGCAAATGTTCAATACATGTTATTTGGTGTGTAAGTAGTGCATAGCTAATAGACACGTGTACATCAAGTGGAACTATGCTATATAGTTTGGAATAGGCAACATTTCTGTTGTGAAATGACAGTTTTCCCATGGTGTAAAAACAGACTGTACCTTGACAAAAGTAGTTCGAAGGCATATATTACTAGAATAAACATTTACAGGGAATTAATTTAAACATTTGGGATTATAAGCAACATTTTTTTTTTCCTCAATTATGATTTTTGTTCCTCTTCCCAAAGCTTAATTAATGCTCAGTGTTTTTTTCTAGGGAAGAGGGTGAAATGGTGTGGGTTTTTTTTTTAAAAAAAAAAAAAAATTACAGATTTTAAAATAATTTCTCATCAAACAAATCCTTTGATATAATCTTCTTGGTTACAGTATCTCTTAAGAACCTTTTTAAGGGCTATAGAGTCAAGAGCAAAAACACTGGCAGATTTGCATGATGTAGTCAGGCTTTCCGGCTTTGGTGCTTACAAGCATAACGGCTCACAGAGCAGTGTCAGCCTGTTCTCTGTTGTACAAAGAGTATTCTTACGGGCTCAAAGGAGGCTTGCAGTTGGTATGTCAGTCATCTTGTCAGGTATGTCTTCACAATGTCATCCTGTAGGTTTTAACAGCGTTCTCTTAGGGCTAATTAAAACTCAATGACTAATGTTCATAGAGAAGAAATTAGACAAAAATGCAATTTATATTATTTATGTACTTACATACAGAGTATATAAGCAATAAGGCAACAGTATTTAGCCAGTATTGCCGTAAGTACTTCCTAGCGATATGTTGCATATTAAAAACTCTAAACTGAGGGTTTGGAAACAAGTCATAAAATCTGAACTGTTCCTCTGGGGAGTTAACTGCATGATGTAAGTGAAGGATGGCTGTTAAATGCTGTTTATGTATCAAATGCATTCAGACTTTATTCTGCTGCAGCAGTGGTGGTCCAGGTCTGGAATGAGATCCAGTAACAGACTAAAAAACACAAGTTGAAATTAACTCCAAGCAAGGCTGATACTATGCTGACAAATGAAGTAGAGCACTTTGGAAAAAGTATGAGGATTATTTTTGTTTGGCATTACACATTTGTAGGTCAGGTTAGTCCACTCCAAAGCTTGGGAGTGTTCCTAGCACTGAATGTCAGCAATGTCTCCTACCAACCCAAGCTAAGTTTCCATCCCATCAGTATAGATACAACTCAGCTTTTGTTATACTTCTCTCCAGAGGAAAAGCGACAGAGATGACAGCAGTGGCTGGGCATGAAGCCATAGCAACTCCAGAATGCTTCCATTTGTCTTGTCAGAAGTCCTGGCTGTGCTTTGTTGTATAATTCAGGTTTGCACAGAGTATTTAGACTGAAGGTCTTAGTCTTTGTTCCTGTGGCTGTTGATGGCTCAGACCCATGGCATGGTAGTTCCCATCAGTGAAGGAGACAGTGTTCTTGAGAGCTGTTTATGGGTCTCAGCAAGTTTGATGTTTGCCCACATTCTGTTATGCTTTCTTTGTGCCTTGTGACATATATATTTATCTTTGCACGCATAAAATTGTACGGCTATCACTAAAATCCTCTCCCAAAGCATTAGGCTGATGGCATGACTTTTCCCTAGATGGAGATGAAAGGGTTTGGCAAGGGGGGGAAAGGAAGAGAAGGCCCTTATCTAATAGTAAATTCTTAAGGAATCCCTTTAATATCTGAAGTGTGGCATATTGGTATGTACCTGTGCTTAAATCACATGGAAGGAGCTCACCTGCACCACTTTG
>NW_009233781.1:0-33646 GCF_000690835.1 Fulmarus glacialis | reverse complement strand
TCTTTCCCTGAGGATCTAAATCTCCTCTGCATTCAGCGCTATGACACATGTTGATCACATTGCTTAATGTGTAACTACAAAACATTATTACAAGAGTGCAATACAAAAAAACTAGAATTAAATAGTAAAATGTTTGGCTTTTTTTAGGTTTTTTTTTTAGTACTGTGAATGAGTAATTTTGGTATTACTGAACTCTTAATTAATGACCCCATTGGAAAAATCAAAGTTTCTGTTCTGTACTGAGATTTTCTCCAATATATACAGTCCTCTATTATGTTTCTATAACAGCGTACTTCTCTAGAAGTACTGGAAGCATTGTAGGATACCAGTCTGTACAAAAAAAGTAAATCTACGATTTTTCATACTCTGGAATCTGCTACTTTCCAGCATTGCTTGCTTTAAGCCAGTATTTTGTTTTCATTGTTAGCCTTGGTTTACACTTAGAATTTTACTGATACAACTTAGAAAAGTCTGCAACCTAATTGCCGGAGTGCAAGGCCTGCACCTAACAGGTATTGGTGCATGCAGAGCTGACAGAAATACCCTGGTCAGGTCAGGCAGAGCACACTGCTTGTGTGGCTCAGTTGTTGCCAGTAGCCTTCCGTGGCACCATATTGCACTATATAGATGGAATTACTATTTTCTTGGTGTTACAGAATGCAAATTGCAAAGCCAAGAGGTTAATTGTATGGTCTACTTACTAATATTTGAAAAATGTGAATCATTGTCTTCTTGTAGGAAGATTCCTGGCAGTGAAGTGAAGCTAGAGATGGTTAGTCCCTCTGCAAATCAAAATAGGTGGATTTATTAGTTTAATTTCAGGTACACTGACTTATGTGTGTTCTAATCCAGTAACTAAACCTTTTAGTTTAACTATGCTCTAGCTGAAAACTTAATTATTTTTATGGATTAACACTTTTCTATGTACTTTATTTTTGTGCACTTCTACTTAACACAGAGCACTGCACAAGATGCTTTTAATTATGTTTTAATACACTTAAGATAATTATGGGGAAATTTTGATAGTGGTGAGCAAACTTGTTCAAACCATGGGCAAAAGTGAGATTTGGTTTGCTTTTTAGTTCTCTAACATACCTACTCAGATATAAAGGAACTGTGTATTTTAAACCTCATTGGAGAGCTACTAGAAGTATTAAGAAATGTGGGTAAAATAAACTGTCTACCTCCATGAAATTTGGGATTATGATATTGTTAAATATATTTTGATCTATCCTAATCCAGTACTTGGGTTAAACAAGGAAAATGGTATACAGAAGTTACAGATGCAGAAACAGATGGACAGTAGCATGGTGATGAGCATATTCTCATGTGTAAAAAGAAAGAATTGGAAAGAACCAGAAAATTCTGTGAAGTTAAAACTCTGCATGAGTCGGGTTTTTTTGTTTGTTTGTTGTTTGTTTTTTTTTTTTTTTTTACCTGAATTATGAAGAGAAGTCTGTTTTCCTTCTTCAAACTACTTAGGCTGACTTCACCAGTCCCTTTGTATCTACACCCTGCATTGAGAGTTGTGGGTTGTTTCGTTTTTTGGTTTTTTGTGGTGTTTTTTTTTTTTTTTCCTTTTCTTTCTGTGAGTGTAGGTGTAAGGAGCTCAGAATACAGCCTGGAAGAAATTGATGAAAGGGAAGAGATGAGTGTGCAACAGAGAGAGGACAGTGAAAGTACAAATACCTCTCTCGGGATAGGAGAGGTTACTGCAGCCTTCAGCTCTGCTGAGGTACCACTGGAAACTGAAAAAAATGATCCTGCTTCATCAGCTCCAGTTCCTGGCAGTGTTTCTGCAGAAAACTCACAAAGCTTCAAGGAAGAAAAACAAGAAAATATGAGCACAGATGGCAAGTAAGTACGTTTTGTGACAAAGAAAGGAGCACTGGGGAGAAAATGGGGGAGGCAAATAAAACATAGAGTGCTGTTTCATTGTGCAGCACAGAATAGAGAATTGTGAGAGAGGAATGAGCTTAATATGCTTAGCTTTCGTTGTAGCACTCTTCTGTGCACAGTAATTCATGAAGCTTTTCAACAAAAATGACAAAGAAATGTTCTGCAGGCTATTCTGTTTAAGCCTCCCTTTCGTTACTACTCAAACAGCTGGACCCCAGAAAAACTGAACCTGGCTCTAAAATATGCAGCGTATTTACTAGAGCAGTGTGCTGTGAAAAAAATTGGATTGATTAGTTAAATGAGAATTTACAAATTAATTCTTACAGTTGGGGAAAAACAGGTAGATCGGCCATTTCTGTTCTTCTGGGCACAGTTATCTATTGCTTGCATATTTGGTTTGGGTTCAATTTTTCTTTTGTCTTTTCCTTATATGTTAGCCAGTTGTCTTGACCTGTCTCGATCCATCTGCTCTCAGGAAAACAAGTTAATTCTGCCTTTTTAAAGAATAAACACATTAGTTTTCCCTTCTGGTGATGCTGCCCTTCAGCATGTTTGTTAAACTACCTGACTCAGCAGGTTTCCAACATGAGTTAGTGCCTGCTTGAAATAAACGTTGATTGTCCAGAGAAGTCCCACTGTGTTAATGTAATTCACTGTTTCTCTGTTCCCTGGGGCAACTAAACTGGCTACTGTTCCCAATTTAAATTGAAAGAACCATTTCAATTATTGTACTGAAGCCAAAATGTGTGAATGCTCCAGTAGCCAAGAACTTTCAAGGTAGTATGGAGAGCTTTGACTTGTATTTCAAGGGTCTTTTTCGTCAGTCCAAGGCCAAACAGGGCTTTGCAAAAATCTTCCGTGCTCTGTCCTGACAAATATTGTGCCAGTTGCTTGTATGTGTCTGCTCTGTGGGGATCTACGAGGAGGAGGATCAGCCAAATGTCATTTTTAAGTTGTCTTGAACTTGCAAATTATCAGACCTGTGTTATTGGGCCAGTTTGCCCAATTGTCCAGGGGATGTTTCTTTTTTCCCCCTCTAACTTGTAAAAGCCTTTCATGGCCTATAATCCTGGTGAGCATCATCTAGCATGCACTGCGCTCTAACTTCAGAGTTTGGCAATCCTTTCTTTCGTGAAATATCACAGGGATTCCAGAATGAGGATTAGGGTTTCTCTGACATCATATTTCTGGAAATCTTTTGATAATTCAGATCTTTTATATAAGATCTAGTTACTTTGAAGAAGTGCTTTTTAATCAAACCAGGGATATGTGTAATATTCCAGTCAAAACCACTGATTTCTCTAATAATACTCTGAGGTGTTCTGTGGCTTTTGCGTTTGTTTCTTTTTTTTTTTTTTTAAACAGTTCAGCCTGTTGTGAATACTTGTAGTTCAGTCCCTCAGCTGTGTTCAACAGAATGGAGATAAGTAAGAGTACGGAGTGCAGGACCGGGCTTTCACTTTCTTCCAACAATAACTTTGAGAGCGTATGCTCCTGTTTAGTGGTTTGTTGGACACTTACAGCATATTTTGGACTGTACAAGCAACATGAGGATGGATGGTTATTGAGGAATTTATCATTTTAAATTATTCAAAGCAGATGTTTCAGCTCAAGGCACTGGTTCCCGACAACTAATACATTTGATGTGGCAAATGAATTGGAATCTTCATAATGCCAGTATTTGTAACTACAGAAAATAAAAGTATCTTAAACAGAGATGTAAGTTTGAAGTTCTAATAATTTCTTTAAAGAGAAATTTTAAGTATTTTGGCCTTTTTCATTTACCTTTTTAAGCTGAGGACTTAATATTTCCTCTCCAAAAGATGAGGGGTTTATTCAGCATTTGTGCAGTTCTCTTTTCCCCCGTGATCTGAGGACAGAAATTGTATGCATTTGCAAAATGTTTAGTATCCAAGTAACATGTTTGATGCATGTTGTTCTCATGGTATTTCTTGACAGGGACAGAAAATTTTTCATTACTATTTTGAAAAGTCTGTACTGCACAGTTCATATGTTCATATGCAGTCAGCGTCTTGTGCAGCTTCCTGTGTATTGTGTTGGGGACAAAATCAAGGACACGTTTTAAATGTTGGGGGTGTCAGAACACTTCACACTGAGAACACTGTTATATGAATGATAAACTATCACCGTCGTGGCTTCACTGAAACTGAGTTGTTACTGCAAAGGGGCTTGTTCAAACTGCACGAGTAAACAAAAGGAGGGGGAGAAGGGAAAGGAAAACTGATCATCTGCTTACATAGAAGAGAGTGAAGCTGCATGCCATTTTGGTAAAATATCATAGCAGTATTTCCTTGTTTTTAAAAAAAAAAAAAAAAAATCTATTCTGTTGAGTACTCCAGTGTTTGGCAGAGTGATTCTATTTTGTCCATCTGTGTTTGGAGAATATTGCCAGTTCTCTCACATCGTTTCTTGTGTTTACTGAAATGAATGATACCAGCATATTTAGTCTACTGTTGTGCTTTGCAGAGGACTACAGACTAAGATAAGCAGTGAGCAAGCTGCATTTGAAAAAGACAGGAAGCTTAGAGTTTTGGATCAAAATAAAAACGATGGTGAGTAGTTTCCACTCATTTTTAATACTTCAAGGTTGACGAGAACTTTTCTATTCCTTTGAAAAAAATGACAATACAGTCAACTCTTGAATTGCTATCATCAGATTATTTTCTTTATACTTTGTCGAGCTCTGGTATCCTCTTTGAAATGAGGTGACAAGAATTGACTGCAGTTTTGGTTTTTTTGGATTTTATTTTTAATTTTTTTTTTTATTACTTCCTATAGCAGTAGTCAAAGCTGCATCGTGCTGTTGTAGGGCAGCATGGGTGGAGCAGTGCTGAGGAGAGGTTATCCTGCCATGTGGTGTGGCATGGGCACCGCACCGCAGCGGGGAAGGAGAGGCCATCGGTTGTTCTTTGCTTATGAAAACTGGCATGAGTTTTCTGCATGAAAATGCAAATATCTTTAAACACAAATAGAACAAAGTGACACACTAATTTGAAAAGAAATGACGACATCCTGTGCATCTAATGGATCGTAAATTTTTCTGTGGATTTAGTGACCTGACTGATTTATTTTACCATTTTGTAACACTGATTTTCAGATTTATATATTAGGCCTTCCATAGTCTTTTATATTCAGCGCACCTCTGTGTATAAATCATAACAACATACTGCATGAGTCCTGTTTATATGTGACATAAGTTTTAACTGCCATTTTATAACATACTTGAAATGAGGAGAGAGGTTTTTTCCCCCGAAAAAATGCCACCCCAAATGATTATTCCTAAAGAATTTAATTTTTCCCAATATTGTATTTAAAACAATTTGACCCAAATATTCCTGTGTTTTGTAGAGGACTACATGTGTTTAGTCTGGGGGTAGAAAATTGAATTATCAGACCTGCTAAACAGTTGGAAAAATAGACTTGGAAAATTGCTTTTGTCCATGTGTTTTCCAATTTTTCCCTTGTACAAATACATAAGGTGTAGTTGACAAATAACACTTGTAATGTTAAAACTAAAGAAGAGAAGCCACAAAGGTGTGGAACTAAATAAAAATTGCATATAACTTAATATGGAATAGTCCTGGAGCTCTTGAGTCACTGATGCCTATATAATCAACTGAAATTCATTAGCACTTTTTAAATGATTCTAGAATAGATTTTTCTATTAAGTGGATGCATGGCACCAGTAGCCTGTTAATTAAGGAAGAATACCTGAGTTAGAATACTATTATTTGGCAATATTAGTCAGAGATAAGTATATCTTTAAATAGCTTTTAAAAGTAAGTGTTAAGGAAAATTTTAATATCAGTGAGGAGTCAGGCCTTGTAGTTAAACACATCGGATGCGGGGCTTCGTGATGTAAGGGGGAAGGTTGAATCTTTTCGGCATTTGTATTAATTTCGGAATCTCTGTTTAACTTAAAGGTCACAGTGATACAAAAATCCTTCCAACAACAGAAGGGAAAGAACTTCCCACAGCTGAAATTAGAACAGTAGATTTTGGAGAAAATAACAAGCTTGAAGTTGACAGACTATCAAACTGCCAGGCCTGTAAAAATGACATCTCTGTAAGTCATAGGAATTATCCTCAACTGATTCCAGAAAAGCAAGATCAGAAAACAAATCAAACCAGCTTGGACACAGTAAAAACTCAGGATGTTGCAATCCAGACAGGTCCCTCGGATAGCAATTTGGGAAGGACTACACAGAAAGAAATTATTGTTCCTCAAGGCTGTGAATCATCCACGTTCAGAAGACTGGTCCCTCAACACAATACAGATACAAACAACCCTCTTCTTCAAGTAATGCATGCAATACAAGAGGATGAAGATACTTCCACAGAACAAAATCTTGAGAGACAAGAAGTTACCCATGAAAAAGTAATTCCCATAAGAGACCAGAGTCACGTTTGTATAAATGGCAGCAATTTTGCTTCACCAGAAACAACTGCAAAAACTCCAGATGGCTCTCCTGTAAAAGGTTACCCTCTTTATAGACAGGACATCAAACCTAAACCCAAGCCCGCTAATGAAATTACAAGAGATTACATACCAAAAATTGGAATGACTACTTATAAAATAGTGCCTCCAAAATCCTTAGAAATAATGAAGAGCTGGGAATCAGAAATTCCATCAGATTATAAGGACCAAGAGGTATCTGCTTTGGAAAACTCTCTGAAGCATGAAGACCCCAAAGAATTCGTAGTGCAAGCTGAAATTCGTCATCTTCCAAAAAGTGTGGGTCATTTACAGGTCGGTTCACAAAATGAACCTGCAGCAGCAGCAGCAAATGATCTGCTGCACAGACTGAACAGCATTTCTGAGCATGTTGTGATGTCTGGAGCTGAGATTACTACTGAGAGCAATCGGATGGAAACAGAGTCTTCCAAACAGCGTGTCCCGCTGATGCTAAGCTTGGATAATACAAATGCTTCTTCTGAGACTCAGGAAAAGTCAAATGCATTAAGTCCTACAACAAAGCCTAGTTCTTTTTATCTGCAGATGCAACGAAGAGCTTCAGGTCATTATGTGACATCTGCAATTGCCAGAAGTACCATTTGTGCTCCTAATTCCATTCAAAATGAAGCTAAAAATACAGAGATGGAAAAAAAAATCTCATCACCTGATCCAACTTCTTTGTCTTTACATAAAACAAGTACTTCCTCTCCTCCAGCAGATGAAGAAAAAGTTGATGCTGGAAAAAAAATTGAATCCTCCACTTCTGTTAAAAGCAATAAACCTTCCAGTTTTTCCTCCTGCCCGCCAGCACCGTTGAACCTAAGAACTCTAAGAACTTTTGCAGTTCCAAAGCCGTACTCCAGTTCGAGACCATCCCCTTTTGCTCTCGCTGTCTCATCCGCAGTCAAAAGGTCACAATCGTTCAATAAGACGCGTACAATCACTAGCCAGGCACCGAGAGAGGAATTTCCTATTGAACTCTCCTCTGCTGCTTCGGCAGCTGAATTCTCCTCAGCTACCTCTGTGCCTCAAGTGAAAAACCCTTCCTTACAGACCATAAC
Organism: Fulmarus glacialis; assembly: GCF_000690835.1. NCBI lineage: Eukaryota > Metazoa > Chordata > Aves > Procellariiformes > Procellariidae > Fulmarus > Fulmarus glacialis. The sequence goes on along the minus strand of NW_009233781.1, from coordinate 26,209 downwards.
AGGAGAGTCACCAAATAGTCTAATGCATAAGGTAAACTTTATTTCTAACATTGGTTGACTGTTGATCCACTGTGATCTAGTGTGACTAGTCTAGAGGCTAGTCTCTGAACTGCTCCCTGGTCAGAAAGCGCTGTGTTCATACAGTGTAAACACCTTGTCGTGTCTAGCAGTAGGACAGCATCATAATGAAATACAGGAAAACAGGGAATGTTAAAGTGAAAACAACCTCATTCAGATTATTGGAAATAATTATTTCTTGCCATAATTAGCATCTCCTACTTCAAACAACAGTAAATTAAATAGAATAATTTGTACTGTGTATACCTATTTTTATGTTGGGAGTGCTTATTGTTCTTTATGGTTCTGTGTGTTGGTTTTTTAAATCTGAGTCATGTGATCGGTTTGGCTTCAAGTGATCATGGCAGAAACACACTTGAATGGGGGTATAAAATTTTGCTGACATAATTATCTGAGGGAGAAACTATGTGCTATAGTGGAAATGTGGCTGATCTCTGAAATCTTGAATGAAGCAAACACTAGAACGGTGGCAGTTTGATATGCAACCTTGTGCCAGGTTGACTTAGTTTTCCACTTATGACTAATTCAGATTAAAAGGTTTTGGCTTGGTTTTCCTCCCACTTCCTCCCTTTATAGAAAGGCAGCAATGTGAATAGTGAGCAGAAGAGTCAGGCGCAGTCAGGTGCTTCCACTGACCACCCACCCGCTGTCGCTAAGAGAGAAACGGCGATGACGTTCCAGCGCTCTGACCCAGAACAGATCCACCAGAGCTTGCTGGCTGCAATCCGCTCTGGAGAAGCTGCTGCCAAATTGAAAAGGGTGAGTTTTCATCATTGCATCTATAAGAGTGAACTCATGCTACTGCCTTCAAAATCACGATATTAATGCCTGACACTAAAAGCAGTTAGCTTTGGCACAGGGTGCTGCCAGGAGGGCTCTTAACAATGGGAAGGGAGGTGGGGAAGAGAGTTCAGTTTTGCAGAATAAACTGCACACACAAAGCTTCATATGTCCATATTTTCAAACCGTACAAATCCAATTGGAAAGCTTCCTGAAATGAATTATCAATTAAGTTATCAATTAAGTATCTCTTTCATAAAATCAGGAACATATTCAATTACTTGTTTGTGTTTATATGGCTTGAAGTGGTATGGTTTTAGACACATGCTAGGCAGTTTCACCCTAGATCTGAAGTAGCTGCAATCTTTTGCAGGCAGATAACACAGAAGTTCTGAAGATGGTATTTTTCTATTTATTAGACTCTATTAGGTCCTTAATTCTTCTTAAATGTACTTCAAGCCTCCTGCTGCTGTTTGGTATCATTAGTAAGATATTCTCAATGTTTTGTCAACAGTCCTGATAGGACCATCTTCCCCCACCCCCTCAGGTTAAAACTATGGCTTAATTTTTCTTTTCTTTCCTAAAATTCACCTACACTTCTCTCATTGGATAAAACATTGCACACTTTAAAAATCTGTATTGTTTTAAATTTGTAACCAGACAATTTAATGATAGTCTTACACAAAGCTTTCTTGACCCAGCATTAGTATTTTGCGTTCTGCATAGAGGAATAATTTCTTATTGCAGAAGGTTAAAGAAGTTGAGTAGTTTTTGTTTCCCTTCCCTTTCCCAATTGAAACTTAAAAGAAATAAATGATGTGTGGTGGGTGGATGTGAGGGGTTTTTTTTGATTTTATGGAAGTCTGATTCCCTAGGGTCAAAATCTCTCAGTGGATGGTCAGATATTAGACAATCCATTTCGTAAGGTTTTGTTTCAGTGTAGCACTGCAACAGTCTCTCTGAGACTTGTAGACCTCCCATCATTTCTACACTGAATAGGAAGATTCAGTTTCCTGGAAAGGTTACAAGCATGGTCAAGTAGGTTTTGACCTCTAGTCAGTAAAAGTGGTACATAATACACCGTAGTATTACTTTTAACTACATGTCACTAACCACAGCCACTTTAAAAACAGGATTGTTCTGTATTGTTCAGAGTCACTTAGAGGTCAAATCTATCTGTTCTACCAGAAATACTCTTTGGATTTTGTTTGCTTATATTTTTATTAAGGTTTTTTTTCCTCCAATGCATAATTACATTCTGAATAATACTGAACGTCATTTATTTTGCATAGTGTGGGAACTTTGTTTTATGATTCTATGGAAAATATGCATAGGCATGGCTGTTGGCACAGTAGCTTAAAACCGTTTTAAAAAATAAAGTTCATAATGTACTTTTTAAAATTCAAGAAGTCTATTTCTACTAGAAAGAAAACAAAGAAAAACTTCATTATGTGGTTATTCATTTTTTCTAATAGAAATGTTCTTAGGGTAGGTTTGACCCATATAGTCTTTATCAGTCTAGGTACAAGAACGGCATGGGGAAGAAGAGAGAGATGATGATTGAAGTCCTTTTTCCCCTCCCTTTCTCTTCTGTGGGCGGGAGATGTTCGCTCTCAGTATAGTAACTGTTGAGGCTGGGGTTGAGGAGAGGGCTATACTTTCTAAGGAGAAATTATAGTAATGAAGATGCTGTAAGTATAAAGAAAAGCATTCTGTAACACAGAAACCTGAAACAGGCTTCAAAAGAAACCTGAAACACACACACAGAAAATGCAATGAAGAACCCACTGAAATTTTGCCAAACATAAAATTGTACGTGCTGCTCTTTTCACTCTTGCCCACAGCACCTATACTGTGGTACAGGTATGTCTGACAGCAGCAAGAGAGGTTTTTTGGCCTGTGGCAAATTTAATAAAAACACGGTCTCATTTTATGTTTAACATGGAGAACGGGCAGTAGTAGGACAAACAGAGAAATGAAGCATTTTGCATCAATAACTTATTAGCACCAAAAAGTGATTTCCAGTATTGAAAGGACTTTTTAAATGCATTCACCTCATAGCTTCCACTGTTGTGCTGCACTCAGTAAAAGGAGTAATAACCTAATCCGTTTGAATTGTGAAAGAGGTCTGCCAGGTGCTTGCTCCTCTTCTTACCTCTTACCATACTCTCCCTTCTTTCAGCTCTGTGAGGGAATCATTAAAAAAATAAAATGCTGGCACCACTAGCCAAATTCTTTATTTTTTTTCCCCTGTTTTACTTAATATGTTGTGAGTATTGCAGTGCTGAGATCTGTGGCCTTTTGTGTTGCTGGTCGTCTCTGTTCAATAGGGCCCTCAGTAATTACTAACCTAAAATGGGTCAAGTGATGTTTCTTTTTAACCATTTTTCCCTTCAGAATGTTTTCATTGTGTTTAGTAAACTGTGTGCTGTGGTATGTGGTTCGCACGGCTGTGGAGCATCCACAGCTCCCATTAACTCCAATTGGAGTTGTTGGTTGCAGCTCCCCTGAAAATCAGTCTTTGCTATCTATCCTAGAAGTTATAGTTTGCTTCTGATAAAAGAAACATAATCATGGTACAAAGAAGCGTTGGAAGATTTTGTTAAAATCCACTCTATGCAATATTTAATAAAAAGTGTTTGGTTTACTAATGTTTTTTCAAGTATTTCTTTGCAGCCAGGTCTGGAGAAGGACTAAAAATTATGCGTGTTTTGAATAGTTATACACGGAATTTTTAGATAGGATAAAATATGTTTTTAAGTAATTTCTTATATTTCCACTTCTGTAGCATATGTGCTTTCTTCAGAAATCATATAGGAGGTCTTTCACTGTGATGAGAAAAATGCTAACTGAAGTAACAGTATTTCTGTTTCCTTGAAGTAATACTGTGTTACATACTAGAGAGAGAAGAATCTGAAAAGTTAGGTTAATATTTCTTTTTTCTTTTTTTTCCTCTTTCCCCCCCCCCCCCCCCCCCGCCCCCCTGCCTCCAGGTTGGTCCTCCATCAAACACCATATCTGTCAATGGAAGAGCCAGGCTTACTCATTTGTATTCCACAGAAGCAAAAGCTAATCACTAGATATTATACCAAATATTTTGCACTTTACTACTGCTTCATAGGCCAACTTAATACTAACTACAAATTTTCGAAAGTGTAAATGCAAGTATATGTTAATATATTTTTGTCAATTGTTATAGGAATTTCAAGCTGGGTCCTTTGATGCCTTGGAGAGATTACTAGAATATGTAAATTATGGTAATATTTTGCCTTTTTCTCTTTATAAAGCCGACTATGCTGCTAAAAAGGTTTAAGAGAAGGTGCAGATGAGCTTTGCTTATGTTAGAATGAGATTAAAAAATTCTTGATTTTGGCCTTCAAGACTGAACAATATGTAGCACTATGCGGAAATTATATTTAAAGCAATCTAAGAATTTTAGACCATTAATTTTCAATTGTGTATTACTTTAACAGATTGTATGAATTTAAATCTACCACATGCTGCCTCCATATTACTTTGTTAAATTAAATCTGTAATTAGTAGAAAATCTTAATTATATGCAATACTTTGTTTCTCTTTAAAAAATGGATGGTTTTGTTCCTTCAGCTGAGAGTAGTTGGAATAAGTATTTTGATTTTTTTTAATCTCCTTTAATTTTTTCCTGGTAGCACACAAGAAAAAAATCAGGACATAAATTATTGGAAATTTTTGTACTACTTAAAAACTTTTCTTAACAGTAGCACTACATGACGTTTCTCATCTACTCTTTGACTACCTGTATATAGTATTTACCTAGCACTCAAATAAGCAATATTTTTTGTGAACTAGATATATTTTAAAGTAGTCATCAGCATATAGTAACTTACTGATAAAATGCAAATTCCAGTTTTGATAATTAATGAAATAGCAGAAATTTTTTGTCACTGGAAGTATGACTAAAGAATGAACTGCTTTGGACTTATTCATGTAAAATATTTTAATCTTAAAACAGCACAATAACACACTTACAAAGCATTCTTGTGTCTGAGAGCGTCTCTTTATAGATTAAGCATTAAGTATCAAAATGGGAATATATATTACAAGAAAATGCTTCATGTTATATTTTATCTATTTTCCATTTCTTGTCAAGGCTATACATTTTGGGGAGAGGGGTGAAAATATGATCACACTCATAATGAAATACCTAGATTATGGATGCATGCAGCAAGTGCTGGGGTATTTGCCATATTAAAATATTTTCTTGCTGGACTTGATTTAAATAAAAGTAATTGTATTTAGTTTCTATTCTTTAACAATATATTTATTTTGTACTTTAGAGACATTCTGGAACTCAGTTTCAGAAACTTTTGCATTTCAAAGGGTTATTAATGGTTTGCTGCCAGGTTTTTGTGCAATAATCTCGAAGAGGTCTCATTACTTTTCTAGTAGAGAGTCAATTATTGATTACAAATACCAGTGTTAACTTAATGCTGAAACCCTTCAAGGAACGTTTTAGTAAATAAAAATTCATAAAAAGAGCTGATGAACATTTGTTCACTGCTGTTCTCTCATGTTTTCTCTCCTGTATCCTAGTCCCCTGACAATGTGTGTTACCACTTCCTTCTCCACCTTGTTCTTGCCTCCAATCAAGGGCTAATTCCAAGGGTGGGGGGAACCCACATGGTAGTTCAAAACATCTGTTTCAGGGTGTGACTGCAAAAGAACGCTTCATCCTTCACTTGAAAATGGTGAGGTAGAAGAGGTAGGGTTTTTTCCTAGTTTCTAACTGGGGCTTATGTTCTAGATTTCACTGTGTCTTGAGGGGCAGCCTTGAAAATTGTAACTCTTGCAGGATTCTAGTGTCTGTGTTCATTGTGATATTTGAAGTCCATGTTTTAAGCATTCCTATACAACCTGCTGATCTGTAACTGCCACGGCGAGGTTGCACTGTGAAAGGAATCTCCTTGTTTGTACTTCGGGTGGGAGAGGGTTACATGTTTTTTCTCAAACCTTTGTATTCTCTGCTAAGGTGACTAAAGTTACTTCATAGGACTAATTTAATCTCTGTCTGTGGCAATACAAGTCTACAGGACATTCACTATTTCAATCAAATTGGTGGAGTCCAATTATATTCTGATTTGGGGGAAAGATCAAATAACTTTGCTTTGTTGTTGTTTTCTTTGGTTTTGACTACAGAACTATACTACTGTACGTTCCTTAGTCCCATACGTTAAAAGTACATTGCCCTTTTATGTGAACTCCTGAAGGCAAATATCATCTTATGTAACAGAGATTAAAACTAAAAAGACCTTGCTTGAATTCTAGGGTATCTTGTCTTTGTAACTGAACTTGCTTGATAATTTACTGAAATGTCTATACACAATAGTACTGTGAAACTCCTCAATCAGATTTTCTGTTACTAGCTGGCAATATTGTTTAGCAAAACTTTCTCTTTCCCCCTTCTTCCGACATATATATGTAAGACATTTTTAAATCTTGCTATTGTATATCTAGAGACTCATTTTTTTCTTATACTCTTGTATTAAATTCTACCAGAAAAACTCTTGTTGATTAACTTGATGTGTTTATTCATTGTTCAAACAAGAAAACGTTTCTGCTCTTACACTAAAGAGTAAGTGATTCTAGCAACTGCAAGCCCAAATTAGACAGCAGTAAATTTTTGTTGTGGATGCCTTCCATGAGGGAAAACAGACTTTTTTTTCGCCCAAGAATACTTACAGTTTGGGCAACCTGTACTACCGATGTCTTCCAACAGAAAGCAACTAGTTATGCCATACCACTTACAATCCCCTTGCTGCTTTTGAATGGCCGTCAAAATGTTTAGGGAAGGAAAGTCAGGATATCGCAGTAAATGAATGTCAGTGTAATTGTGCAGACAAAATAGCAGACCCCCATAAAGGTGTGCTATGACTTACTGTTGTAAGTTCTTTGAAGAAACAGCAGATATCCATGTAGCACAGTGGGATCTTGGTCTAGCTCAGACTCCAGGACTTTGTAAAGGAAGGCTAGAAAAAAGGAGAGAGAGAGTAAAAATGATCTTGTTAGTTATTATAGATGATATAATTTTTGAATAAAACTAAGACTACAGATGTACCTGGAGAAGGGAGCAGTTTTGCTGGGAGAGCATCACCAGATAATATTTGGAAATGTTGTGACTAGAGGTTTTAAGGCCAAGGCAAGAGCTCTCATACTTGTAGCTGAAAGATGTTAAACCACTGGGTGTCTCCATTTTTGGGAAGTATATTTAGTAATCAGTGCCCTAGTTTTTCCCAGCTACTTGTGATTTGTGCCCTAGCATATTGTAGCATACAACATGAAGATCTCTAAGAGCAAGACATTAAAATGACATGGATATGGACCAAGAGGCACGGGATCACACATACTAGGTAAAGGATGAGAATGTAACACGAGAGCAGCTAATGCTGTTAATTTTAAGTTTGTACAGGCACCTGTTACCAGCCAAAGCCAAGATTTTCAGTTGGAGCTGCTTGGAATCCTATTTTAATACACAGTTACGGAGAAGGTTGAAAGAATTCTGTTAAATAGAAACAAAGAAAAGATGTTGTTGAGCAGTAGCGTGTTCATCCTTGAACGTAGTGCTTGGCCAGAGTGCATCTATCAGGTGTTGGACAACTACAACTAGATTGAAGAGTAACTGTAAATGACTAAGTTGATGGGTTGGTAGCCAAGCAGATAGAGCTCTTTGCAGCAGGGAAATGTGTCTTAATTTAATTGTTTATGTCTGTGTTAACAGAATGTGAGGCTGAAGTCAAAATAGTGTGTTTGGACCAGAGCTGCCATCTTCACAGGCACGACAGCTGTTTCTGGGTGCTGTGAATGGTCCGAGGTTCTGAAGCTGCAATGTTCTGTTCAGCTTGCCTGCTGACTGGGTAGCTGAATCTGGAACATCACTTGTTATAGACGGATTTCTTATGAAGTCTATTTCAATGATTAAGCAAAGCTGTAGCAGGATCAGTGGAAATGCTTCACAGCTTTTAATTGAAAAGGATGCTTTCTATGTGGATTATTTTATACAATCCAATTGAAAATCACAGGTAAGGTGGATTTTTTTTTTTCTTTAAAATTTCTGATGAGGCATCTTTGTGAGCGGGAAGGTGTCCTTGTTAAAATGACATGAAATTTGCAAGTAATGGGATACTACACTTTTAAAAAAAATACTTCGTTTTGTTTTGTCTTCCTTGCAAGAACTATGTGACATGGTAACTAACACAGAAACTGTGTGTCAAGAGTCTATCGCAATGTATTGTACATAAAGTTGTATTATTTTTTGTTTGTTAACACAAGCACTTAACACCTTAACATTTTTGGTGTGTATATGTAGGAGATTTGGAAGATACGTATAGTTTTCCCTTTTTAGCTGTATTAAACCTCACAATCACATAACAGTACAACAGCTAGCGTTTAAGTGAACGAGTAGATGAACACTTCCTTCCCCCCTCCCTCCATCACCCTGGAAAGACCACTAAAACTGTTAATGGACTTAGTTATTCCTAAATTATTCATGCCACTTAGGAGAATAAAATTAATGGGGGAGGGGATGAGGTAGAGAAAAAGAAGAGGAGCTCTGCTTTTCTTGATCTGGAGAATCACCACTTCTGTGAGGACAGGCAGAAGGATATTTCTGCTCCTCCCGTTTAATGCACAAAGGAGTAATCTACAGGCAAATTATCAGTCGAGGAATGACTTCACTTGCTTCCCAGTGGAAGATGTTGAATGAATTTGGTATTCTTCATCAGTGTCTTACAATAGGAAGTACTGCTTCTCCCCCCAGCTTTCATATTTTATGTTTTCTGTTTTGGCTTCAGGGTTCTACAAATATTGTACCATTTTGGAACATATGGGTACAAGCCAGAAACTTAACTCTGAAAGCCTGATAACTTGGATCCCCATTCATGTAATCAGTACAATGACAAAAATGCAATCCTGTGCAGGGCAGGCATTGTTCCGCATTTGCTAATATAGCAATGAAAGAAAATCTCTTAGCATTAGGAAAGGGAGAAACAACTGTATCTGAAGAGGACACTAAAACTCTTAGGAAATTTTAACTACATCTATTGGTAATCGTTATTTCAGAGTGACTGTGAATGTATAACTTAGGGCCTGGAAATAACAAGGGCTGTGTCATCTCCAACAGAAATAGATACAATTCCAGTGCCAAAAAGAATCCAAAAGAGTTGGATTTGGATTTAAGTTGCTAATTCCTCTGTGAACTTCTCAAACTTTGAGAACGGTCTTGTGCCAATAACATGCTACAGCCAATGTGATTATACAGAAATGCCAGTGACATTTACTAGTTACAAGTTTGTGATTGTATAATGAGTGTATTTTTAGTAGCTGTTTTGCTGATATCAGCTGCTGCATGTGAAGAACAACTGTCTTCTGTTTCAACAAATGATCTGCTTGGCGATTTCTAAAGCATTAGTTTCCATGAGTGCACGGGCATTCCCAAACAATGCTCTAAAACAGGAGTTTAGGGGTAGGCTGGGAAGCTAATTCTTAGGTTTCTCCTTAGTCACCTGAAGACTCCTCAGAGCAACTGGTAAAATAGATGAAGAGGCTGAAGAAAACTTATTTAATCATAGTGGAAGACTAGGCTTTTCTGAAGAATACACTTTAGTCTTGTCTTGTAAGAAATGTAAGGCCGCATTGTTTTGTTACTCATATTAATAGTGACCCAACTCTCTCTCAGTAAAAAGTGGGCATCAAGAGGTGGGGGAGGTTGGGGTGAGGGAGGGGAAGCTTCAAGATCAATGTAGTTGAACTCCGCCAGAAAAAACCCACAACTTGCTGATGGACATTCCCTTGTTCCTTCCATTGGAGAGAATAAACTGAAATACCTAAAATTCAAAGCCTTAATCTTTGATTTCATTGGATTGGCATGATTCTTCATAGTATACCTAACTGTGCCACGTATGAAGTATCACATTCCCTTAGTTATATAGTGGCAAAAAATGGAGGTAGATTACCATGTGGAATATTCAAAGTATTTACATAGCTATCAAACACTCATGGATTTAATCTTACGATTTGTCCACATTTTTATGCAGCTGTGATATCTAGTTGCATCAGGTTATGTGAACTGTAAATCTGTAAAAGTCTCCTATATCTCAGTTTACTCTGAAGATAAGAATTTGCAGTGTGCCAAGAAATGCTCATTAAATATTCCATCAGTCTTCAAAGTTTCAAGTTAAACTTTAAAAACAGAGCAATTGTCAGTATAGGGGGTTCTGCTTCTGCTGTTGCCATGCTCAGAGAATGTTAAAGCAATGGGGCAGCACCTTTTTATAGTTTTGTCTCTATTTGGATTTTTTTAAATCTGAATTTCATATTGAGCTTAAATTGTTAAAATGTTTTAACATCTTTAAGTGTGAAGGATCCCCAGTTTAACAGTATATAATTAGGTGGACCTAATCACTTTGTTCATTAATGAAGTACTGTCACTTAAGGTATACAGTGGCTTTGATTAGAGGCATTCCCTTATTCAATGTACTAGAACAGCACCTGAGGATGTCTATACCATGTCAGTGATTCTTGAAATATTAAGCTGTTCCTGTTTTAGTAGTCATGGCTCCTTTACAACTATCTTCGGTCATTTTTAAGATGTAAATTCAAGCCTGCTCTGATTTATGAGAACATTGTGTGCTGCTGACACTAATGCAAGAGTAAGTGCTGCTCTGTAACTTGCATAAGGAAGTCAACATTACTAATATGAAAGAAATTAATTAACCATTAAAGGAACTTCCCACAGAAACTTAGGTTTAGTAATTATTTACTTTGTGTATGTGAATTGAGATTTAACTTGATCACAAATTATAGGCTTGATGTAGGGATTACTGCATGAGGTTGTATAGCATTACCACTGCATAGGGTTAGATGGTCACAGTAGTACCTTATTTTCACGTGGGTATCAGATACCTGAATTCCTACACGTAATAATGGGATAGAAGAGGTGTACTCCATCGATATATATATCAGAAAATTCTGTTAATTTTGAAGTAAGCTGATACAGAAGCAGGGAGGGGAAAGCACAGAACATAGTGATGTATTATAAATAGTGAAGTTTAACTAAAAAGACAAAACATCGGGTTATGTCAGGTACTTTAAAGAAGTCTACCAGCTGACAGTTTTTTGTTCAAATAAGGATTGGAATGATTTGAAATACTGAAACTGAAGTTTGTAGAGAATTGTTTTGTACTTATCAGTCAGGTGTAGACTGTAGCATTAAAGTGGTGTAGAACAGTCTTGCAAGTGTCAAAGGAAAGTGGGGTACCGAGAATATAGTTACTTAGAATACACTATGGCTGGAGAGCTGATGTTTCCACCTCTACAGAACTGACTTTGTCACATCTAGTGACTGAACAGAGCTCTTAGTCCTCTTTTTGTGTCCTGTTTTTTATAAATAAGCAAATTTTAATGCAGCAGGGTTTTCTAGTACTGTTTACCGATCTGTAATGCAGTAAGTCAAAAAGCAAAATACCAGCTACAAATAATGTAGCACCGTCTCCTATACCACACAGAGAGTAATGACACTTGTTTAAAGTCTTCCCTCTGAGTACTAAGCAGGGCTGACCTTGCTTAGCCTGTGATATTTGATATCATCATAGCCAGAGCAACAAGAACACGCTAAAGTACAGGACATACAAGGAAATTGTCACAAGTGACAGAATAGTTAAAAGAAAGGGAATGTTAAAGAATGGGCTTGCATATATGATAGTGAACATCCAGAGGAGTAAAGGAGTTGAAGCATACAATCAGCTCAGGGGAGGGGAGAATTAAGTCCATAGAACCTGCAGTTGCAACAGCTGTTGAAGAATAAATGTGGCCAACAGTGGCTATTGGCAAGTACTAGTTTACTTAGTGTACTAGTGCTGGTGTACATTAACCACTAGTGTACTTACTAATAGTTAATATATTTCTAGTTGAAAAAATAATTAATAAACTACTGTTGGACTCAGAATTTCATAATTTCCCCCAGCTATATGTGTGTCTCTGCCTGTTTGTTTACTCTCCTTTTTTTTTTTTTTTTGCCTATGTGATCTTGAGCAAGAGCTAAGACGTGATGGCTACAGTCACACTTAATCTGAAGTGGTAAAGCAAGGACAAATGAATTTATTTCACAGTTGCTTAAGGCTTTACATAGCTCTGATTTAGCAAAAATACAGTGAAAAGCATCTTTAAAATAGTTAAGCTGATTGCAATTTTCTAAATGAAACACTTGAACTAAACAGGGAGACAAGGGAAGGAATGTGGAGAGAGCTGCAATTGGTCTTGGTTAAACAGCATGATTGATCCCATCAGCAGATGCTATTCCATTTCCTCAAATGCTAAAAGCTAATTAAACACTTGGTGTTCTGCAAACTGAAGTGTGTTTGGCCACACAGATGTGGATCATATCGGGGGACACCTGCAGCTACAAAGTGCATGTACCAAGGAAGTAAGTCCCTACGGTATGTACGCCAAGCTGCTGCAATTCTAAACTCCAGCACCTAAGTGATACAGAGAGGTGAAGCAAAGGCTGAAGAAGTGGATTGCAGATTACTTCCTTTTTAAATTGTAGAGGACTGGGAGAAAGATGGGCACCCAGACAGCTGCACAGTTAGGTGCCTCACTTTCAAGGATTGGCATACTGTTAACCCGTATTAAAAGCTGCGGTACTGCTAGGGTTAATTCTTGAATGGTCAGAAGGTCTGTTGGGAGACAGCCAACAGGAACGAGCTGCTGGTGGCCCCAGTTCTTAGAGCTGGCACCATCTCCAGAGTGCTGAGGACAGAAAGCTCTTTGATGGAGGCATGTTTACCTGAGTCTCCCTTTACCAAGACGATCGAGGGGCGGGAAGAGGAGAGCATTACCGTTTGTGTTGCTGCTGGCAACTGTGTGGTGACTCTCACACATAGCTGTGTAAGAGAGCTCTACCAGAAGCTGTCATGAGACACAGGCACAGAGTTCACCTGGGGCTGGCCCATCAGGACAAGGGACCCTGAGAGAGGGAAGTTTTGGGGAAGTGGACTTCAGGGTTCTACCTGGAAATGGTGGGTTGAATTTTTTTTTATTCAAACTGTGTCTGCTATTAATGCTTTTTCTAAACAATGAGAATTTTCAAAATAATAAAAAAAAAAAGAAATATTCTAGGCTGTCAGGTGTGTTTGGAAGTTCAGTAGATGTAAAAGGCATATTCTTTGGTGCCCACTAAAGATAAAAGGCTGACAAGAGAGGTAAGGAAAGGTCTGCTAGACCATATTGTCAGGAAAAGGAAGTGAGTGGGTCTTTTCTTGTGTAACTATTACATTAATTTAAAAACATGATTTGGTGGTGATGTGAAATGTAAGTTGCCTGATCATCAGTGGGGAAAACAACATAGCAGAAATCAAGCTGCAACCAACCCAGCAGGAACGATTTTTGTCTGAGAAAGTGGGGAAAAAAAAAAAAGCTGTTAAAAGCAACAGATATTTTAGATTGAATTCTGACTCTTTAGATTGATAATCTAAAGGTGGAAGGCAATTTGGGCAACAGAGAGAATAAAACAAGAGTTATAAGACCTTTAGAAAATGTGTCAAGAAAGATTAAAGGAATGGGGTTGGTTTAGTGTAAAAAAATGGAAGACTGATTAGGATGACATAACCATGTTTCAACACAAAAAAGTTGCTACACCAAAGCCAGTGATTAATCATTGTATCTTCAAACAATAGTCTGTTCCAGCTTTAGAGCATAATGAAAGAATGGCTGTACTGGGTCAAACTGAAGATTCATTTAGCCTGTTACCTGGCTTTTGACAATGATCAAAAATTCATGCCTAGGGAAAAACGTAAGATTATAAAACACACAAAGTAATACTTACCCCAGGTATGCTCAACCTTCAACATTTTTTAGCTCTGAGAATGCCTAAGTGAATATGATTTCTATGTATTTAATAGTCTTAGTCTTCAAGAACTCGGCTACTATTCTTTCAACTCCTGTAAACTTTGAGCAGTGACAGTACTGTGTGACAAGGAGTTCCTTGACTTAATGCCACACTATCTGAAGAACCATCTTTTTTTGTTTGTTGTGGACTTCCACTTGCTAGCTTAATTTTATCGTCTCCTATTCTTTTTCTGAAAGAGACATTAACTCATCAATCCCCATTCATGCTCTCTGTGCCATTCACATCTTTACATTAAACGTAAGGGGTTGTACCACGGGCATTTGAGACTTGTACACTTTCGCCATTTTATCTGTTAAATGTCATCATGGTTTGTCAAAACAAAGATGTAGTCTGAGCATGCCTTATGATTCAGTTCTCTTAATATCTTGGGAAGAGGATATTTTCTCTGAGCCACATTTAGTTTTCAAATCTGTCTCCTTTTGCAGCTATTTGCCATAGTGAGTCACCTGCAGGATACACCTATCTTCTGTACAAGATCAGGAGTTTGAGAGAAGTTTGTGTGTCACACTTCTAAAGCACTAAATATCCAGCTGAACAGAACCTTGCTAAGTCCTGTTTATTCACAGATGTGATTTAGTTCTCTGGCCAGTGAACAAAAGAGTTTAAAAACTTGAGGATATGATACATAGGTTGCTCAGTTTACTGTGATAGTTGTTCATTAGTTTCAACTTAATGAGATTGCTTTGGCAGCTAAAATGTGCCACCTTCATGTGTGAAATTTCAATCCATTTTTCTGATAGGAATTTCTGTTGAAATCTACTACCAACATACTATGATTAGAATAGCTCGTCTAATCTTTCTAATTCATCTATTAGCAATTTTCCCAGGAAGTTACCAAGGCATAAATATATAAGATTTCCAGCAGTAAGATGAGAAATGAAGAAGCTTAACAACAACAACAAAAAAAAAAACCCTTACCCAGCAAACATTCATGCTACCTCCCACCTGAGCACCAAGAGCTGTTGCTCCCAAAGGGATGGCAAGTCAGAACCCAGTGTGGTAACACAGGGACCCTGCTGGGCAGGGCCCTTTCCCACCATCCCCGAGTGAGGGAGCAGGGCAGGCCTGGAGACAACAGCCAGGGTCAGCCAAGAGTCCAGATTACCAGAGAAGTCCATAGTAGGAAAAGCCTGCGTCTGGCAGACCAGCAGGTCCATGGCCAGACACAGGCACGGATCCAGCAGGAACTGCAGCTCAAGCACGGGCAAAGCACTAGAGCCTCAGGTCAAGAGCAGCTCCCCAGGAAGGGGACAGCCCTGACCACAGCCTCCCCGCCGAGCTGTCTGAAGAGCTCTTCCCAAGGTCACCAGCTGCAATGGCCTGGCCTTGAGCTCAGGGAGCCAAACCCACAAGGCAAAGGAGGATGTGCTTAGGCCCTCGATACCTGGCTCTGATGGAAAGCACGTCCCTGCGTGGAAGGAGCCACAGCAATGTAGTACCTGAGATATGCTAGAGTTCACCCCTGGAAAAGCGTTTTGCTAGCGGATGCACACCAGGTCTAGCAGGAGAAGCAGGGAGCTGTGGGCAAGTTACTAACGCTGCTTACTAATCCCCCTTCAATCCCCACCCACCAAACTGAATGCAGTAGGCGATATAGCCATAATTCATACTCCCTCTCCCCTTTTTTAAAATCCTATTTTCACTGTAGCCAATCACTATGCTGAAGGTTACTGTAAAGCATCAGTTGAATGAAGACCATGTACTTGCATGATGAGCGCTTTTGCCTACAAATACAGGTAGCTGTCCAGAAATCTAGAACAGGGACAATGTATTGCCTTTAGTTCAGGTATTCTTTCTAGCCTGGCTTGCAATCAAACAGTGTTTTCCCCTAAACTATTTCTGCTGATTCATTATTAACTTACTTTGTGTTGCAATGTTAAAGTGAAATATGTTTCTTTAACTCTCTTTAAATGAACTACCTTTGTGGCATTATTTTTAGATGGGTCTGTTGATGCCTTTTTAATGGTACATTAAAACTTAATGAATGCTGAGTAACAGTAGAATCCCTATGGAAGCACATATGGTATCTACATTAATACTGAATGAATGTATAATGATCAGTAAAATTTCTGTGATTTCCACATGAATCAACAGTGATGAGCCACTTAGTGTTACACTCAATTACATCATGTTTAATTTATGTAGCATTGTTTGGACATTATGTTTAAAATGTCTTTAGTAAATCATTGAGACTCTAATTGAGCCTCCATTTCGGTGACAAATTGCACTGTAAACATTAAATTCAGTTTTTTACACAACAGTTAATTTATGTTGAAGCCTGCTTGCCAAGGGTCACCAATTTGATATATTCTCACTATTACTCCCTGAAAAATGGAATCCTAGTATGAAAACGAATTGCGGTACCTGCTAAATTATTTCTGTTCCCTTAGTTATGCAGCAGCCGGACACTGGAAATGCATTAATTCCCTGAACTCTGAAAACAATGGCAATACCTCAACTGCTCTGTATGACTGCTGCCAAGCAGTTCAGAAGACCTCTTCAGCTCCGAGTACCTGTCCACATCTATGCAGCAGACTCAGAAGAGTTCTCCACAATGCCTGCCTCACCATGGTGTCACACCACCTCTCGTGTATTTGGGAGGCCCTTCTAGCACATCCATGACTCACTTGCAGTGCATATATAGCACAGCAAGGTGGACCAAGAGCTTCTGAAGAGTGACCATGCCACCGGTCTGCCAGAGGTAGCCAAAGAGGTGTTGAGGGAATCTACACCAAACGCAGACACAGTCTTTCAGCTGTTCTCCCATCCCATGCAGGACAAGGAAGCAAACGCTTATTCCCATGGTGTTGATTACCTACAGCCTGTGCAGAGGAATATAATCTTGCCTCACTTCCAAAGCAAAAGTGTGAGGACCCGCCACCTCGCTTCATTTCTCCTGTTCTACCTTGTAACACACTGAACATGGGCATTTGGTCGCATAGGCCCTGGAGTGAAGGCTCTGTAAAAGGCTGCCAGTGGCAAGAGGACTGTCTGTAGCTGTAGCTCTCCACTAAAGTCTTCCACAGTAACTGCTGCAGCAACAGAATTTGGAGTGAAACAGGGCAGAGACTTATCGAAGAATGCTATGTTTCCAGACTGGCTTCACACGAAGACTAGGGATATGCACATATCTGATCACAGTGAAAAATAATACAAGTAAATACACTTTGCAAGGGAAAAGTGGAAATAAAATACGCATACTTCAAACTTCCCTAGGAATAGTAAACTTCTGCTTGGTTTTCACTTTTTCCTGTCAGGTACTTCTAGCAGATAAGCTCCTGCCACACCGTTTCAGTGGGTATCTGCTTGAGCTGGCTTTGGAGATGTTCCAGGGCAGGTCTGTAAAGATTCATTCATAGAGTAAGACTGGGGTTGCCTATTTTACTCAGTCAGCTCAGTTACCTAAAGAGCCATCTGAACTTGTCTGGCTTTTGGCAGAGAAGACACCCTCTTCCTCTACTCCGGAAGGGATCTTGCATTCTCTATTCTCTCAAGTTGGTCCTTCTCCCTGGTAGTTCGGGCCAGCAAGGTCTTATCAAGAGTCTTTTTGTCTTTAATGTTCTTCCTCAAATAGCTGTTCAAAATACAGTAAGCTTGAGAGGTCTTGCCTTAGGGGAGTTTTTAGTTCTGAGAGGTTGTCTAGTCCAGGTGTCTCAACAAGAAGGACTGTGGGGAAAGAGAACCAGGTTTGGAGACAAAATCCTATCAGCTATTTACAAACAAATCCATCAATATATTTTTAGCTTCTGCAAATTTCCTGCGTTAGCTTCTAGCACTAGGTACTGCATCCAGTTGCTTTAGTTTATAGAGGATTTACCATCTCATTTTAATTTGGTGTTCTTTTTGATCTACTATGAGATTATCTGATAACTGGCAAGGCATCAAACAAACAGCTGACCAACAACTTTGTTAGAAGGTCTATAGACAAAGAACTTTATAATGATCATAACAATAGCTGCTCTCATTTCTCTGGATTGCTGAAAAATGCAAATTCAGACCTTTAATAATTGCAACTCAGGCTTTCATTTCTGACAGCAAAGTGAGAGAGAAAAAATCTTGCCATCCTAAGAAGCTGTAAAAGAGGCTATCATCTTCTTTTTTTAAGATTATAATTCCCTTCATTCTTGTTAGAAGGATTTAATAAACGAAGTATAAAAGAGAGAATATACTTATGGACAACCTTTTCATTTTGTTTTAAAAAGTCCTTTTTCAGTTTGTGTTGATCATTTAAATGGTTCTGTTCTCATGATTCAGGAATTCTATGCTGTGTTAATTTAATTCAGCTTTAATTTAAATTGAATAAAATATTGGCTAGCTTGCTGGCTATGATGATAAAATGCATGTACTGCTTAAATGGAAAGTGTTTGAAATATATAAAATAATCTGAAATACACTTCTCTTCAATGTATGGCTAATAGATTTCAGTGATGTAATTATTTCTAATTTGTTATGTAGTTATATATTTTTAGAGTCTGCCGTGTAAGAATATTTTTTAAAATTAGATGTAATGAGGTTATAATGCCACTATAGCCTTTGGAATAACACCAATATAAGAAACAGTACAAGAAAATAATCGAATGTATACCTTGAGCTACATGATGACTGTACAAACAGACTTCACAGCAAATTAGATTTCCTTGACTAGTGTTGTGGTTACAGTGATATAATTCATGTTTCATAACTCTGAAGAAATAATGAAGACATTTTAACCAGAAATGTGTCAATTTGAATAAATTTATTATGAATTGCTTTGGTTCTAAAAGCACCCAATATGTTATAATAGAAGCCTACGTTCTTGCTTGAGAGCCAGCCAAACTATCTGTAGAAAATGGAATGGGTTTTTAACGTCTTAACAAATCACTTAATGGTAACACTTGCACAAAGTACAATTTATCAGTTAGGAAGTTTCATGTATCACGTTCAGTGACACATTCTGGGTTTAATATGATTTCTTGGTCAGAGGCTTGGTATTGGCTCTGAGACCATGGCTTGACAACATGCTAAAATGGGCTTGAGGCCTTGAAGAGTTGCCACAGGAAGGAGAATCCTCAAACGCACTTTGTTTGTTCAGATTTGTTAAGAGATTTTCAATGGGTTGAATTTTTACCAGTAGGCTTTTTGCCAGATCAGATATTGTCTGTTCTCCCACAGCCTGCATCAACACAGCAACATAAAGCTGATTCTTTATCATGTGCTGTGGCTAATTTGACAGAAATGTGACTGTGTGCTTACTCCTTCTGTGGAATGGGTATGTCATCCTGAGTGATCCAGTAGCACAGAAATCCAGTCATGAGAAAGAATACCAACGTTTGTGTCTAGTGTGGATTTATAAAAACTTGGACTTTATGAAAAGGGAACATACTAGTCCAGTAGTTCTTCTTGGATGATAGGATGAAAGTTCACGTGGTTTGGAAGTCTGAAAACTGCATTGCTGTTGTTTTATAAAATAAGTTAAAAGAATATAAAAAAAGAAGTGTATTGCTTTCTCATACTTGAATTCTCAGACAAGTACAATGGACTGAGCTAAATTTATGGAACTGACGGAGAACACTGAAGGCTGAATTTAAAAGGGTTGAGTAGCTATAAAATTTTCCTAATTTTAGATGTGATCTCAGTTTGTACTCCTGCTTCCCAAATGCTTCAGATACATCAGATGTTAAATTTCTTTGAAGTCAGGTGCAAATTATTTATGAACTTGTTCAGTAGCCAGCATTTTTCTCATTTCCCCTCCCACCCCAAGGGAAAATTTTGTAAGACTTTTTGACTTTTAAGTAGAATTTACAGGGTCACTGTGTGTAACACAATTGTCTGGAATTATCTTGTATGTTATTATTCATGTATTGTGTAATGTCTCCTTCATAAATACAGAAAAGTGAACTAGAAGGTTGCTTACGTTCAGTGTTATGAAATTAGGACTATTAGAAAAAAATCACTCTTTAAATGGAGTAGCTACTAAACAACTCCAGAGCACAGCTTCAGTAAACATGAAATCAAAGGAAAATGTACTTTTTTCTCCAGCTCAAAGGAAAATCACCTTTTGGACCAAATTTAAAGCTGACTTATTGTCAGGAGTACTGAAGTATTAATACATTTTACCTTTTTTATTTTTAGAAACAAGAAAACTTCATTATAGTTACAAAGAAGGACAGCCTGATTGTTAGAGTACTAATTTTGGACTCAGAGTTTGCGTTCCTTACTCAGCCACAAATTCCATTAGATCTTGAGAAAATCACTTAGCAAATTAATTGCATTGTCTAATTTTCAACAGCTAACTGAGATGCTTAAGTCAGTAGACAGTTCTCCCTAGGTTTCCTATGTAGTCAGAGGAAACAAAAAGTTATTCTGGGATGGTTGTCAGTGGTAAAACCCCTATGTGTTTTTTAGCTGACCTCTGCAGTCTTCTGTTTCTCTCCATGGAAGTTCTATGCCTCTATGTTAAGTGGCCAACCTAACTTGGTATAGTGTCTAAAGTCAGGTACTCTGAATACCCACTTAGGGTTAATTTTTAAACATGTTCAGGTGCATAAAGATGCAAACGTTTACTCATCTGTATGAAGGGAATAAATACATTAAAATGTTAGGTGCACTGATGTTGTGATAATTAGGTTCATAATAAGTGCTGAGATTGTCGTTGTTAGATAGGGTTCCTGAATTACAGACATTTGCATTAATAACTTTTTAATATAATAACTTCCAAGTAGTCAGCACAATGCTTTTAAAACATGAAGGGCAGGTTGGTTTTTCAAAGCTTTATTGAATACCTCATTCCCTGAATATAGATTTCTTGGAAAAACTCTTGAGATGGAGCAAATGCCCCTTTTCTGTGTAAACCGTGTGGGATTAATTCATTCCAAAGAGTACTAAGTGTCCTACCGGGTGATGTATTAAAATGGTGGCAGATATGTTATCATATAGTGGCACTACCTTAGGAATTCCAGCTGGCCAGATAAGCATGTGTTTGTTTTACTTTCTGTCATTTGGGAGGAACATGTTCAGCAGAGCTTTCCATTTCAGAGCCCATTTTCAAGGCATTCTAAATTGCACATGCACAGGTAGATTGATTTGGAAATTGCTTTGCTCAATCAGGGCTGGTGCAAATTTGCGGGTGCAAATCTGGGCTAAGTTATTCTAGTGATTTTGGAAGAGAAAAATTCCTCCTCCCCTCGCATGTATGCAGAGATGCATACAATCACATTTTAAATTTCTTACTATTCCCAGAATTAGAGAAAAATCTCCTTAGAGCTAATGAAAGCTTCCAAAACCCAATTTCACAATGCAATATGTCTGAAGTTACTAGACTTCAATTTTGTTTCCTGAAGTCATGGATAGTCTATTGTGACCTGCATGTTATAAAAGCAGAAAAGAAAGAATATGAGTGAAATTCAGGCACCTAAATACAAGTGTCTGGTGCCATGTTTAATGTCCAAGGATATCTGAAACATCCACACTGGGCTATCATGTGTGACATAGGATGAACAGGAAACCCATGTCTTCTTAGGGCATGGTAGAACAGGTATCTAAATTGGTATTAGATGCCTGCATTTGGGCAAACAATCCTTATACATCAAATTTTCAAAACACAGAATTCGTTTTGTCTTTAAATTTCATGTATCAGCCTTGTACTCTGATAACTAAAGTGGAATGCTGCCTGCCTTGAGTCTGACCAGGTATGTTGTTTCTTTTTGCCCAAAATAACTCTCCATCTCCCTTCCTCTTTGCATATATCTGGAGACTCTTACTGTGCTTTCTCTGGTACTATTGCTTCAGTGTCCTTGGCAGCAGCTCGGAAATGGCTGCGACTTATGAGTGGTGTGGCTGTTTGTGAAAAGTCATTTTAGCTCTACATTTCTTGTTGGGTTTGTTGGTTTTGGTTTTTTTTTAATGCTTGTATTTTGTTTCCCACTCTACAAAATGACTAGTGTTAAAGGATCTTGAATCTGATTTCCCAACTCACATTACGGAAACTGAACTTCTATGTGCTGGATAAACACAAGGAGTACCAGATAGCACCCTTCCCTCCATAATAATTACATGTTTGTGTGCAGTATTGTGAAGGTATATAAGGTCAGAAATTTGTTCTTCGTGTAAGGTGGAGTTCCAGAAAAAGGGCTGTAAAAAGTATCAGCAGTGCTCTGCTGTTGTGAAACACTGCCTGTTTAATTTATGTAAATATTTTATCACTTATGTGATGTTTAAAGTTGTTCACTCTTCACAGCAGTTATTTCAGAGGAACTAATAAAGCATTAATTACCACAAATATTTACAAGGGATTAATAAGAACAGAGAAATGTATTAGAAGAAAAAATGTTTCTTCCATTACAATACTGTGATTACCAATGTTTGGCACTGCTAAATCAGTTCCCCGAGACGCGTCAATTCACTTCCACAAATAACTGCAGCAGTATATTATGTGGTTCATTCATCCAGAACTACCCGGAAGATTACATCTACTCCAGTAGATTTAGACCCATTAGATGAAGACCTAGCCACTGTATTCCATACATATGTAATATTCACCCTGGACCATTACAGTTCTCTCTAGGAAGGAACTTTATGCCTTATAGAAGTTCAAGGTTGGCCAGTGCAGATCGCATCACCTAATACACAGTCTATTATAGATGCTGCTGAATGATTGATTTCATGCAGCCTTAGTGTCAGGGATCAGAAGCCAGTACGTTACATTGTCTGACCTGCATCTCATAGGCCCTACATGCCACCCAGTCAACGCTATGCTGAACCTAATTATTTGTTTTTAGCTACAGATCTTTCAGAAGGCATAAGCTCTTGATTTAATTTAATGGATTTGAAGGGTATCGTTCTTATTCTCAAAAGCCTGCAGAGAATTTAATTCTGTTCTTGTGTTAAGGTTCAAGGCAAAATTCCAGCAGGGGGATGTTCTAGGCTGAGGACAAAGCTGTCACAGGGAATCACAGAACTTGCTATTGAAACAGCAAACACTGTTGTCAAAGCTAGCAATAAAATCCATCCCTCTACTCAAGTTTCTTACCAAAGTACGCTAAAGTATTCATGCTTCTCAATAGGTAAAAAATCCCAAGCCCAACCCAAACAACAACAGAAAACACAGCGCAAATCTGCTTCTTGATAGTAAGTGCAGAAAAGGAAAATTAAGTCAGGGGAAACACCAGAGTATTACTGTGCTGTGGTTTCTGTAAGTGCACACAGAGGGAGTTTCAGATTAGGTTGAAAAGCAGCTTCTGGAAATGACTGAGACTGGCGGTACTGATTTAATCCCTTGGAACCTTTTCCTTATCTGCAATAAAAGATACACATTTTAACAGTAATTCTAACTTAATATTCAATGCGAGTTATAATAACAACAAGACTCCTCACAAAACATTCAACCACAGATTTTCAAAGAGTTATGCACTACTGCCAAGAAGTTAGCTAGTGATACCTCTACTTGTGCTCATTGGATAAATTTGGCTCTCATGAAGTACTGCCCAAACAGATGGGCCAGTTTTCAACGGTAAAAATGGGCTTTTGAAATGCTCAAGAACAAGCAAGAATGCACAGCTCGTTGTATTAGGACCATAATATTCAACATATTCTAAGTACATTGAGATAATAAATACACATAAATTACAAATTCAGGCTTATATCTTGGGGCATGCCTTTTTTAGTGGACAAATCACTGTTGTTTTTTTTTCTTAAGGTGATCCTCTGTATCATTACATTTAATGCAATTTATTTTGGGGTGCTTGTAGAGAAAACATTGTATTGGGAGACAAGAGTTAGGCCTGGTTATAGCCTTGCACCGGAAAAACTAGCTACTTCTGTGCCTTGAATCTAGTACTTCAGTTGAGATAATTCTTTGCTACTGCGGCTACGACATAAGATGGTGTAAAGGTATGATATTAGTTCTCTTAGTGTAACCATCTTTAAGAAATTATAGTGAAGCTTTTTATGGTGAAGTCATTATACATATAAAACCACATTGAAAATATCTTGGTAAAAGCAAGGGAGGATGTGTGGAAGGGTGAAATAAAAAAATCCAACAAAACCCCTCTACAGTTTTCAGAGAAAATCACAGATAGTTTGGATTTTTTAAACCTTCAGTTTGTCAGTAATAACTGTGAAAGTTTTCTTAATTAAAGGCATAATTTTGTCACATTAATCAAGTGCTGTGGTTCTAAAGAGCACACAGGCTTTTGAGAACTGGTGAGCTTGATTTTCTGGAAGTGGGGTGCATACTGAATAGCTTGAATCCATTGGGGTTTTTCTCAGTATGTATTTTTAATTTTACTTGATAAACACCTGGACCTGATTAGGGCTAACAAAGATTAAATTAAAAGAGAAAACAAAACTACTGAGTTGAGATTGAAGAATGGCCAGAAATTTAGTTTTAGGGAAATATAAGTTTTAGAACAAGGACCACTGTGCTGCAGAAGCACAGCAAGTATCAAAAAACCCAGACTAGGCAGCTTAGGTGTATTTATGATAAAAAGGAAGCCAAGTCACATAGCTCAACAAATATTTTGGTGTCATGACTTAGCAGAAATCTGCTAGCCTTTTAATATCAACACTATTAATTGTCCAGAGATTACTGGGTTTGTACTTGTTCAAAGAAAGAGTTAAAAAAGGTTACACTTGAACAGAGTCTAGGTCAAATGCTCTCAGACACCTTTAGCCAAGCTCAGGCTATCTTTTTTATCCCTACAGTTGTTTGCAAGGAGAGACAGCAAATCAAGAGAAACTTCAGTTTCACGTTCTCACCTATGCAACGTTTCCAATGCTACACTGGAAAAATCACGTAGGTCTTTCTGTGCTTCAGTTTTCCAATGACTGTATTTTTCTCATACAATGCTATTCCCACAGCAAGCACTGAAAGCAGCAAGCATCAGGACAGATATGAGAAGTAGGAAAAAAAAAATTTTAAGTCAATTTGTTTCTTAAATTACTACATTCAAGTGAAATTATAATAGCATTACATTTTTTATTGATCTTTCCTACAAGGGGCATTTTTGCTGTCATGACTCATTAGAATCCTAGCAAAGTTATTTTGAAACATAGAAGTATTTAATTTAGTTGCTAATATTCCTTCTAATTGTGTTTTTTATTTGCCTGCCATTTTAAAACAATTACATGACTCAGCCAAAGACACAAAAACATACCATGTATGTCAGATTGCAGCTACGTAACAAGTTGCACAGATTGGGTGAAAAGTCAAAACATATTTTCTTTTTGTGGCTGAACTTTTTAAATGCTGATTAATATCAGGATACAATTGCCACTTGAAGGTTTTTATCTCTTCTCGACCTCAGTTTTCTACCTAGAGCACCTACACCAGTTTTCCTTCCTTCTATTTTTTTGAAGACAATGAAGTTTAACACGCCACATTTATGCCAGTGCAACAATTAGGCAAAAAAACAGTGGTCTGGTCTGTGTAATTGTGTAAAAACATAGCTGTTCGCAAGCAACAGGCAAATACAGTCAATCATCTGACACTGTAAAATTCCAGATATGTTTGCCAGTGTCTGTATATAAGAATTGTTAATCAACTTGGACTTGCACTTCTGCTGTCAGCGTAACAGAGAATGAGCTGTTCAGAGGACAAGGAATCCTTCGTTTCATTGAAAATAAATGTCCTGCAAAATCATCTGTGACTCAGCCAAAATGAAAACTGTGAGTATTGCTTCTATGTCAGAAAAATCTTTCTCCAGAATTGAAATTTTGGCTTGTATGTGAGGATTTCTTCGGCGGGTTCAGGAAAACAGCAAAGCGCACAGGTCCCAAAACACACTGTGTTTTCACCAGTCTGACACCTCAGTTACTGCCCCTGAGTACACCAAGTACAGTCAGAAGGTTTCTACATACAGGTGTTTCTACCAGGGGCTGGGTTTTAATTCTTTGACTTTCTATCAAATTGACTGACTTACACAATTTTACCCACTCTGGTTGGTGCCATCAAACTGTTCTTCATACACAGAGGGGGTATTTTTATTTTGCAGTAGGATGAACGCTGATAAGGACGGCCATGGAAATGCCACGTAGGATTTTGTGTACGCAACGCAAGGCAGGAGCCTGCTTCCTCAGCGGCCCAGGCTGCTGCGGAGGAGCCCAAGGCACGAGGAAAAACCATTCCACTTTCCGCTCTCATCGGAGCTGTGGCTGAACGCGAGTCCTGGGCCCAGCTGGGAACCCAGCGTCCCCACGAGCTGCTTGTTTGGCACAGATGTAATGGGTCTGTCCCCCGGCCTTGTTCATTCCGTATTTCTCCAAGGCATAACCATAAATTCCCGACCTCACAGAAAGATGGGGCAGCTTAGTTAATGATTTGTCAGGCGCTTAGACAGACGCCAAGCCCGTCCGGCGAAGCGCGGCCGGGCCCCGTTACGCACCGCTGCCCCCGGGGCGGGCGCTGTCCGGGAGAGGAGGCTACGGGCCAGGACC